>NW_026252338.1:0-238198 GCF_025094135.1 Mucor mucedo | reverse complement strand
CATCCAATTGTCGTAATATTTTTTGCCCAGTCTCATCGACAACAAATATGGCGACATGGCCAAAACCCAGGTCTTGAACTCGTCACTCTTCATGTGACCAAAGCCAACCTCACCGACAGTTATCTTTCTGCCAATTGACTGACCGTCGTATCCAAAAGGCAAAATTAACTTCTTCGCACAAGAACTTTGGACATCTCCTTCAAGTGGCTGTTTGTAATCAAAGGTTCATTTGCATCATCCAACAAAAGCGTCTTGTCTCTCCAAATATCCCTCATCATTCGTTTTGCTGTGCCCATGAAAGTGTTGTGACAAATGTCAAACACAACAAAGGTGATGGGATCAAAATAATCCAAACGAAGAAGCTCGGAATATCTTGCGCCATTTTCCCTCTCCAACTTCTTTCTGGCGTCAGCAGTCGTTGTATTGAGCCATTTTGCAGCATTTATACGATGCGTGGCAGCATCACGAACATTCCAATCATCGTTACGAGGACCAGCAGCAAAATTACGTTTGTAAGGCTGACCAGGAATTGACTCAAAACGATGATCACACTTACTACATGCATTTACTGAGTTGTGCGAGGTCATACCAATAAGCTTCCTGGTTGCTGGAAGATCACACGCCACCATGGTCAATGCAACTTTAACAGTCTGGATGCCGTGATTTCTGGTTTGGATTTGCACGCCCGCAGCCAACAAATGTAATTCATCGACCAAAAGACGAAGATAATGGTTCATCTGGAACGTTTTAGGCTCACTGGGACCAGGCAACAAACAGCACAACAACACATTTTTCTGCAAGTTTCTTACTTCTCTTGACAAGTTTTGAATCGTCATGTAAATACCACCGCAACTATACACACTGTTACTGTACAGCTGAAACCAATCACAGTTAATCGTGAGCAATAAATTAAAATCGGATTGGTGAACAAAAGGAACTTCATCAGCAGGATCCATTTTAAACGTCTTGAATACACGACCATCATACACATCCGACATCACACCAGGAATCACTGTTCTTGATTTCCATTGTTTAATGCTGTCAACAAAATCATCGCGCAAAAAAAATGTTCTCAATGTTGATACAATAGAGTTGTAGTAAAATGATCTGATAGGCTTCATTACACCTCTTGCATTCGAACTGAACAAAACGGTATCGCAGCGAGGGGATCCAGGAAAAGGTTCCTTCGAACTGCATTTCTTTCCAACCAAATGACTTTTTTCTTCTTCAGTATCAAAAGCATGTACACCGTGGCATGCGGTACAGCTTACATACTCCTTCATTCCATTGTAAACTCTGGCACCGAGTTCACACCAAGCAACGAATGTCTCTGCACGGACAGGAAAACGATACTGCTGGTGAGTTAACTGCAGTATGATGTTGAACATAACCATAAGCAACTCACATCCCTCGTCAGTCAAATGCTTTCCGTGAAGCAAGAGAACTGTCAAAAACAAAACAAAGGACAGAGGCTCGGTGGGCAGATGAGTGTTGTTTGAGAATGCAATAAAGGGATCTATTGAATAAGACGTCAATACTTGAAGTAGCAATTATATTACAAGTCGACAATACCTTCTTCAACGACATCCTCATCCTCTTCTACATCTTCGTTCAAGAAGTTGTCAACTCCTTCACTTTCACTCTCTTCGTCTGATTCGATCGCAGCTTCGACATTAACTGTTATAAATGAAGGCAATCAGTTTAAAAATCTCGGACAAAAAAAAAAGAAAAGTATAAAAGGGTTTACCACCAGTGGTACTAGGTTCGGATTCCATGGCGCCTAAAAAAACAACAAGAAAAATAAATGGTTTAGAGACAGGATACGCGTAAGGTTCTATTCATGTCACATACGTGCAAATAAAGCAGCACGAACGTCAGCTTGGCGATGGTTGGTACGAGTATGACGGGTAACATTTTTGTAGCCGTTAGGACTTTGTCTACATGTTAAGCATGTGCATTGACGCAAGCTTGTTTTCATTTTAAAATCGTTAAAAAAAATGGCGATTGTAAAAAGGGGAAAGGGGATCAAAAATGTCAAAAACAGGTCACTTATATTAGCGGAGGGTTAAAACCTCATGAAAAAAAAAATTTCTCTTTACCCATTTTATTTCTTTTCCAATTGTAAAGCAAGCGATAAAATAACTAATTGCACGTATAGCAGCACTATCGTAATAACTCGAGACAGGGGAAACGTCTATTTTTAACATTATTTTACAAGCAAAACTGCCATTTACAATAAACCCCACGACGTTTTCAATACGTTTTACCAAATAATAAACGATAATTCTATACGAGTTTAAGCAAGCAGTAAGCACGATTTTTGTACAGCTTTTCATGGGGCAATATGAAAGCGAAAGCCGTATGTGACATGAACGCATTTTTATTCTTCAAAAAAAAAAAAAAAAAAAAAAAAAAAAAAAATGTTACCAGTGGTGCTGAGAGTTGTTGCCCATGGTACACAGCAGTGTAGGTAGTTTGTAAAATGACACTTTGGTAGCTCACAGTGGTGTGGTTAGCTGGTCAGATTCAAATAGTGTGGGTAGCAGGGCCGGATTTCTTTTTTCTGCGCTCAAAAGTAAGAGTATTCTCTAGTCATGACTTTGTCAGCCAATCAGAGGCGAAACACGTGAGAATCACGTGATTTTTTTTGGGTATGAAAAAATTTCTAGGGCCAAAAAAAATTTTTTTTTCGTTTTCCTGATAATCTTAATGTTTCGACGTAACGAACATCTCCTGATTTCCTTTAAAGGCCTAGTGAAACGAAATGACGTTAAAAGCAACATAACCAAAACACAAACGTATCAATATGTCAGTCCCTGGAATGCTGTTGCCGGAATGGCAGTTACTAAAGGGGGACTGAAGATATTAAAAAGCAAAGAAAAGTTATTTTATTAAAACCTAATTTAGAACTATATTTATCAGGCTATTTCTTAGGCCTCTTGGTTCGGCCCGGATTGATGGGTTTGAATTCTGGCTTAACGTGTTTACGTGGAGGTCTGTTTGCAGGCCTGACACTATTTCCTCCCCAAAAAATTGTTCGTCTCTGAACATCGTATGATCCACAACCAGGAGTATCCACCTTTACTGTCTCCACGTTAGTAGCAGGCTCTTTAAATATTCTTACTGATGACAACTTCGGGGGTTGGGGTACTGCTATCCTTGTTGTAAATGGAGGCCTAAACGAAAAATCAAATGGTTTGTCCTTAGTTTCTGGCGTGGCTGTCTCATGCTCTTGGCTTGGTACATCCTCCACTTCATCACCGTTTTTGTTCACCCTATCATCACCGTCTTCTTCTTTTTCCCCTTTTTCTTCCTCGCTGTTATGATCATCACCCATTACTTGATCAACCAAATCTTCAACTGACGATATATCACCATACAAATCTGAAATAATCTTTTCCGATGGTGTCAATTCAGCCGGGGAGATATCACCATAGCAGTCTGTTACCAGTTTATCCTTCGCCATTTCACCTTGTTCCTCATGCAGATCTTGATCGCCATTTGTGTCACCTTCCTCCATTATTTCATCATCTCCCACCGCTGGTTGATTATTCGACGCTTCATCCATCACCTTGTCATCTGCTTTATCGGACACATGTTCGGGTGCTGTCTCATTTGTATGATCGGGATTGTTACCGCCACTCGATTCACCCTTGCTTACCGGTATCTCTTCAGCCGAAAAATTGTAGTAAGAATTATTCGCGCCAGATGCTTGGACCACCGGTACCACCGTAGATCGCGCCACCACATGAGCACCATCACCACCACGACCACTCCTAGTTGATGTTACCGCCTTTACCTCTCGACGAGACACAGTGGGATTATACCATGACGAACTTGGCTTATCACCTACGGCATGCTTCAGTCTGTCCTTGTGAATCAGTGAATCAAGTCGCTGACCTTCAATGGTTTCCAGTCTACAAGTACCAAACTCCTTCGACACCTCCGTTACCATAAATGGTCCCTTGTACTTAGGTTCCAAAGCGAATTTGCCCTCATTTGTTACCATCACCATATCACCTACTTCGTACGAGACTGGTTTTATTTGAGCATCCCACCTTTCCTTGTCCTTCTTACCCATCGCCTTAAGTTTTGCTTCCGCCGCGGCACGATGTTGACCTAGATCTTGTAGTTCACGGGCTGTTATATCGGCTATTGTACGTGGATCTGAAAGTGACTCGCTTGAAATAAACGGGATAGATGCATCACCGGGTAACCTAGGCTCACGACCATACACCAAATAGTAGGGTGAATAACCTGTAGTAGAGTTCACAGTGACACGAGTTGTCCACAAAGACACGTCCACAAATTCATCCCATCGATGCAGGCTTCCCTCAACGTACTTACGAAGCATGTTCTTGATTGTACCGTTATAGCGCTCAACCTTTGAATTACTACGAGGGTGGAAAGCAGACGTCAGCTTATGCTTTACCCCAATGCGTTTGAGATATTCTTCTACGAGTCCACTACAAAAATTACTACCACGGTCGGTAACAATTTCCACAGGACAACCAAACTTCACTACTATCTCCTCATAGATAAATGCGGCGACAGCCTCTTTTGATGCGATTGGCATGGCTTTTGCTATTGGCCAGTTTGTTGCATAATCGACCGCCGTGATCAGCCATTTATTTCCATCTTTGGTCAAGGGGAGCTCTCCAATAAAATCGATGTGCCAACGTTCGAATGCGTGAGGTATAGGTAATGGGTGAAGCTCATCTTGATGTGCCGAAGGTTTTCTACTATTTAGTTGACACCATGGGCATGTTTTTATCCACTCTTCCACGTCTTGCTTCATACGAGGCCACCAATATCGTTCTCTAAACAGAACAAAAAGTTTCTTGACACCTGAGTGACCTAGTCCTTGATGATATTTTGATACTAAATCAGCTCTATCAGAAAATGGTACAAACTTAACTTCCCTTTCCACCATATTTTTCTTTTGATCCATGACCTTCACCTTGCGGTAAATTAAATTAGGTGTAATCTTGAAGTTTTGTTTTTCCTTGATTAGATGTTGTTTAAGCTCCTTGTCCTCCACCTTTTCCAACCTATTATCTAAGTACAGCAGCGGCCAGTCTTGACGAATAGAGGGCGATAAATGGTCCAAAGATGCATACAAGTAGTCAGGTTCCATTGTCTCCCCACCGTCATAAGAAGGATCCTTGTCAGGTACCCGGGAAAGCGCGTCCGCCACCGTATTATCCACTCCAGGTTTATATTGAATATCGGGAGCATACAGCTCTAATTCTGATATCCATCGCACTAATCTGGAAGTTGGATTTGCCTTCTGCCTAAAATAGACTAACGGATTGTGGTCTGAGTATACTGTGTAACCTGCCGAACATCCTTCCACAAAACATCGCCACACTCGTAACGCATGAACTATCCCAATTAATTCCCTCTCCTGTGCTGGGAATCTCTGCTCCTCCTTCGATAGCTTTTTCGACTCATATGCTACAGGGTGCCAGGTAGAATGATTGCCATAAGGACGCTTGACATTACCATTTTGAGAGTGATTGGCAGCAGGTTGTAATAAAACAGCACCCACGCCATAGTCACTAGAGTCCGTCTCAATCACAAAAGGAAGAGATAAATCGGGCATTTGCAATACGGGCGCTGATGTCAGAAGAGTCTTGATTTTATTGAAGCTTTCTTCACACGCCGGGTTCCATATAATTGCTCGTTTTTTTGAACCGGTTCCACAAGTGAGCTCTGTCAATGGCGCCGCCACCGAAGAAAAACCTGGTATAAATCGACGATAGTGTTGGCTTAACCCAATAAATTGTCTTACCTCCTGGACGTTCGATGGTCTTGGCCAGTTTTTAACAGCGTTTATCTTTTCTGTAGATGGTGTGATGCCTTCGTTGGAAATACCAAACCCCAAAAACGATAAATTACGCTGCGCAAAATGACACTTCTTGACGTTGACCACCAGCTTCTCCTCCTTGAACTTGTCTAATACCTGCTTGACATGATCCTTATGCTCCTCTTCGGTTTTGCTGAATATACAAATGTCATCCAGATATACTAACACAAATGAGTCAATCATATCACCAAGAATAGTATTCATCCAAGCTTGAAAAGATGGAGGGGCGTTTGACAGACCGAAAGGAAGAACAAGAAATTCGAATTTCCCATATCTGGTATTAAAAGCCGTCTTGGGAATATCATTCTCTTTAATAGGTATCTGATGATAACCACTCTTCAAATCAAGCGTGGTAAAATACGATGCCCCTTGCAGTCTATCTAAACACTCATCAATGCGTGGTAATGGACTTGCGTTTTTTACTGTGGCTTTGTTGATTGCTCGATAGTCTATGCACATTCGTCTACTCCCATCCTGTTTGCGCACAAAGAGCACAGGTGATCCGTATGGTGATGAACTTGGTCGAATTAATCCCAATGAAAGGAGATCCTGCAGCTGCTTTTTCAACTCATCCAACTCGGCTGGACTCATACGATACGCTTGTCTATTGATCGGTTTCGAATCCTGAGTATCAATCACGTGTTGAAAATCCCTGTCTGGTGGAAGACCAGGCAATCCATCCTGGAATACCGTAGGGTATTGGCTGATTAATTCCTTCCAAAAACCTTCCGATGCTGGGATTGCTTGAACATTTTTGGCTTGATCATCCATGACAAACAAAATAAATGCTTCATCTCCTGAACGGATGCACTTATCTGCTTGCTTTGCTGAAATCAAATAGTTCAATGGCATTATAGCTTCTTGCTTCTCCCTACATTTGACATTTGGATATATTACATACGTATTACCTGCTTGGTCTGCAATTCGCAAAGAATCATCATCCCAATCGGGCTGGGGTCGATGGCGTTTTAACCACGAGCGTCCCAATATCAGATCAAATTTGCTTTTGTACACAAACGCTGATACTGTACTACTGTATCCCTGTATGTCGACATTGAAGGTCAGCTTCTCTGTGATCTTGTCTACTACACCACCAGCAGTCTCCACCGCTCGATCAACACCTGTTGTCCCACCTAGCACACGCTTCGATAAACTTGAAGAGATATACGATTCAGTTGCTCCGGTATCCATCAAGATTTTAATCTCCAGTGGTTGGTTATCAGTGGTTAAGACAGTGGCATTATATAATGGTAGATCCGATGAAACATTGGCATTCAATTGGACCAATCTCGTTAAATCAGCCGCCATATCCGCTTGGTCGCTATCCAAGATTGGAAATAACTCAAAAGGAAGCGATGGTGGCTTACCATCAGCATGATCTAAAACTGACGAAAGGCTAGCCCCCGAAGAAAAAACCTCATTTACTACAACTGGCGAAGCTGAAGTATTACATGACAGACTATCTGACGAATACTGGGTAGAATTATTATCTTTATTGGATTCAATATTCGGGGTAGTCATAGGCTGAGTCGATGATGAGCCACTCGGTTGCTCAGACATAGCATGTAATTGCGAGCTTCGTTGTTGTTGGTGCTGTTGATCCAAAGCTTCAATATCCTTCTTCCTCTTAAAGCACTTGAACTTGATATGACCAGTAGCATGACAGTAGTGACATTTCCTATCTCCATCGTTCCTCTTTGGGGCTTTACCAAACTTTCTGGCACCACGATCCCTCATGGCATCCAAATCCATTGGCTCCGCAGTCGACGTATGATGATCAAGTGCCACACTTGAGTTGGTGGAACCTTGCAGCGTTGGATTATAATTATAATCTCGAGCACCTTCCCACGACAAAGCAGCATTGTAATAGTTCTCAATGGTGCGCTCTTCACCTCTTATACCTCTCAATTCAGCACGTAATTGATTAGACTGGACGCCACGCATGAACTTGTCACAGCACTCGTCATCAGTAATATTGGGTAAAGATATGCAAATGTCCATAAACCTATTTACGTAATCTTGTATCGTAGATGTTTGGACGATAGAACTGAATTTGTCACGAGCCAACAGCTCCACATTGTCAGGCCTAAACTTGAGAATCAATTGCTTCTTGAGAAGAAGCCACGTTTCAGGCGCTACTTTCTTCGCCTCCAGACTTCGATACCACGCGTTTGCCCGTCCCGCAAGATGACTCACAGCAAATAGTAGCGTTTGAGCTTCGGTCAGCTGAAAAAATTCTTGATGCATTTCAACCGAGCGAATCCACTCGTCAATGATCATAGCATCCCTTGCACCACTATACTCCTTTGGCTCCTTTAACTTGATTTGAGGCATGTTCTCTTGGGCTGTACCACCTCGGCTAGACGTGCTCTCCATCATTCTCTGACCTAGGCTTGCCATCGTATTCGCCATGTTATTTAGACTCTCACATATATGACGATTGATATCTTGCTGCGATATATGCGCTTGATTACTCGGATTCGACATGATTGGTTCCTTGACAAGTAAATAGAACTCCGTGTTTCACTTTCTCTCCCTAACTATTTTCTTGAAAATAGCACGACAATAATTGACGATTTTATTAATTAAGTATTTTCTTCCACAGGAAAGAAATTCGCTGGAATAAAAGATAGTCCTTGAAAGGATATACAAAAACTTATATAACCAAAAGACACGCTCTTTTACGTTAAAAAAATTGCTCCTTTTTAAAAGGTTTCTTCTGTACGAAAACAAAGGTGTTTATCAAATACAGTGAAGTAAGTTGTTTTTCGAACTGGTGCTACCAATGTCAGTCCCTGGAATGCTGTTGCCGGAATGGCAGTTACTAAAGGGGGACTGAAGATATTAAAAAGCAAAGAAAAGTTATTTTATTAAAACCTAATTTAGAACTATATTTATCAGGCTATTTCTTAGGCCTCTTGGTTCGGCCCGGATTGATGGGTTTGAATTCTGGCTTAACGTGTTTACGTGAAGGTCTGTTTGCAGGCCTGACAAATAACATATAAGCTCGCTTAGCTCAGTTGGTTAGAGCGTGGTGCTAATAACGCCAAGGTCAACAGTTCGACCCTGTTAGTGAGCAATATATTTTTATGTTTTTACATCCGCGTGGTGCTTGTAGTCGCATCTGTGGTTACTGTCTTCATTGGCAATTGAGTACTTGCGGCGTGGCCAATATTATTTTTATTTATGCGAGAAAAAAGACCCTTCTTCACTCGTTTTAACCTTTTGGGTATGGTGGGCCTAAATCTTCTTGCCGGCTTGGTCCGTCGATTCCACCTCTGGATGAACAGTGGTACCGACCCGGCACGTTGAGGGTTGCAGCTGTACTAAGTGGCCAATGTCACATATTTACGGGAGAAAAAATGTCCTTTATTATTTATTAATTTGCAGAAGTAACAAACGTAAAATAAAATTAAAACTACGATGTGTCCTTCTTGCTGACTTGATCAATTCGTTCCACTTCTGTATAAACATTTGTATCGGCGAGACTATGGAGGTAGCGTGTTACTTAGTGCTCTTTCCTTGGGTTTGGTACTGAATTTATATTTAGCAGAAGAAAGTTGTTTTTATTGATACAATCTGGTTAGTGATTGTTTTTGTTTTTTTGCGAAGGAAAAAGTCACATTGTTTGGCACCGCTCTTTTTTGTCGTATTCCTCCAATAAATGTCGTATAGAATGACCTTCAGTATGGTTGAATTATAATATCCGAACGGTACTCTCATATTACCAGTATAGTCTTGTTACAAATTATATATTGGGAAATTTTCACTTAATAATTAGGGTCCATCAACATAAGAAAATATTGATTGACTTCATACCATGTAATTCTAATTGCCATGCCTCAGAAGATAGAAACAAGCCATTGTTTATCCGTCACCAGATTAAATCTCCCAGATGTCTGATATAAAAAGAGTCCTCCCTTTTGCAATGACTTTCTCTCTATAACTTTAATAAAGGATTAAAAGAGACTCGCTTCTTATTATTACTTTTTTATTCTGTTTTTCTATCTACTTTATACTTCTCAAACATCAATTTTTTTTTATTGGTCTTCTTGACCTCAGATCTTCCTGTTTTATTGACTGCTTTGTGGTTCTTTTTTTAAATAAGTAACTGCTTCTTGCATTGAAATGGCTACGATGTATACTCCAACAATATTGTCGAGAGCTTTGGATCTAAAGCAAAAGCATATATGCTTTACGGAATCTCAAAGTTACTTGAAAAAGTAAACTACTTTAGTTACAATCAAATATCAATTTATGTAATACATAAATGTTATAGCCTGATAAAAGAGTCATAAAAACATTATACATGGATATTGCTACCAAAAAGTTTGTGGTGGTACACCTTCTTGGCCAGATAATCGAGATGAAAGTTATAATAATAAAAAAACTAAAATGGATGATATAATATGCAATGTTATTTCTAGTATAAACATGCCTAAGCATGTCACTTTAGAGAGCCTTTCCAAATCTCCTGGTGCGTATATTTCTATGCCTTCCAATAATCTGAAAAAGCACGAAGAAGTTTATTATGAACCTCCGGAACGTCAGGTACTTCCGCTTCTTTTCTCCTTGACCCCTACACCGTTCTTAAGGTGGAGATTTGTATCTATCAACCCGATTCTTTTTTAGCGTTTACTAGCATACCATTACCCAGCTCCTATGAAGGGAGATTTGAGATGTTTAAAAAAGCCTTCAATTTTTTAAGACTGAAAATTTGATATGTATAAAACGATTCAAGACTTAACCTATACTCAATCTTAACTGCGAAAAGTAACATGAACTATTATTATAAGCATAGAAGAATTACAAGTTACGGCAAAAAAAGGTTGGTTTTTCAAACTTTATTCAAGCAGATCGCTTTATTGCGGATGTAATGCTTTATATTAAAAGTTCCGGCAAAAAGGTTAATGATGCTGTAAACTTTGACTACTATGAACAGACTATGACGTTACCCTGCTGGGTGAAGTTAACACTAAAAGAGAAAACGACAAAATGAGCCTATGCGGTATTGATCCTAATAGAGGACAAATATTTGCTGCATTGTATGGTCATGGCGAAGAATCTCATCAAGTAAGAAGCCGTTGAACGCGAAAATATTACACATATTCTGGGTCAATTAGACACAAAAAATGATGGAAGACAGTGGAAAGGGCGACATTATGTCTATTATACCTACAGAAAAGACTGCTTTTATCTCTCGATATCTGCAATTTGTAGTATTATTATTATCAAATAGCACTGTGATTTTAAATTTCAACGACACATCCACCGCTGCTAGACGTTTCCACTTATATCAGGGAGTACAATATAGCGCGCAAAGAGCATGTGAAGAAATGGTAAACATTTTAGCCAATGGAGGGAAAAATATGACTAAGCCAAAAGAAAAACCTCAAGAAGAATAGAAGAAAGTACTGAAAGAAAAGGGATACAAGAGGCTCCCCGGTATCATGTCAAATGTATGGCTTTCAAAAATTATATCGACAATTGCTATTATTAATCTTTTATGTGGTAAGACTGACCATTATTGGAAGAAAGAACAAGTTGCCCCTAATCTCCTTTGGTAACGGGATGTTTGGTAAAGACCATGTCAAAATAAAAACACTTCGAACTGGCGCGACTGGCGTGTTACAACGGCAGCTTAAAAGAAGACAAAAGAACCGAAAATTTTTACTTGCCTGGATTGATTAATTCCGCATTTCAAAGGTCATTTACAGAAACAATAACACATATGACTGTGACTAACAATCAGTTAATGTAGGTCTGTTATTTGTGCAAAGAAATGAAATTCATTAGAGCTATTGTTGACCTGAATATTATTCTTACTTGCCAAAGTTGTGGGATGTTCCAAAACATTTAACAAATTTCAAAAGATCACCTGTAAATGGAAACGAACTACTAACTGTATATGAACGAAGTTCAATGTAAACATGCCACTGTTTTCTTATATCGCCATATCGAACATGGTTTCTCTTTTAGAGATTTAGATTTTTACAGGCTAAGGTGATTGAGCAATTCCCGCATTGTCTGATATCGATTTTTGTTTTCATAATTTTTATTCGAAAAAAAAAAAACTTATCCTGAATTTGAAGTCTTAAAATTGTATCACTCTCTATATTCTCTTCATCCGCTTTTATTCGCTACTCACAGCTGCTTTTTTGTCCAATTTTACTGATAAGTAACAAAAAATATATCAAGCATAATATGGATATGCCACACAAAGACTTTCCGTCTACTTACAAAATTTGTGGTTATACTAGCGTTGTGCTGGTCCCTCAAAGTAAGGTATTGCTCTAAAGAAGTAAAAATCAGAAATATTAAAATAAGGAGAATATCATCACAAAAGCATGGATCACAGACAAGTACAGGCATAAATCTGATAAATACAAGCAACATTTAATCAGGCTATCAAGTGCTTCACAGACTAGAGTATGCAAAAAAAAAAAAAAAAAAAAAATAGTGTTCTACCTCATGAGAAACCCCACAACTGGTGCATTCTATTTGGAGAGAATACACCATATTACAAACCCCCTTATAATAGACATATCAATTGGCTTTTATTTACCTCAAAACTTTTCAATTTCCAGTTTACCTTAAATTTGCAGTTCTGATTCGCTATCCAGCCGAATTTATTTAGGCCATCAAGGCACTGTGACCTAGTTTTTCGTTTTTTATCATTTTTATTCTAAACAATAACAACAGACGATGGGAAACTCAAAAGATCAAGGTTTACGACAGGTGGAAGAGCTTTTAAGAAAAGACATTGATACATCACAATACGATCCTAATCAAAGTGAAGACGAGCGTCGTTTATTACGTAGTCAATACCGTGATTTACAAGAACAAACTTTTGGTATTCTTTAAATGAACTATAGCTTGTCAAAAACTGACAAGTATTCGTTTATGAATAGAGAAGAGACGTGAATTAGTAGCGCAGGATTCCGGAGATGGATTACTAAAGGTTTTAAGCCAGTCTAACACATTATTTAGTCAAGGTGAGTCTGACCAGAGAAAAAAAAAACAACTAGAATGTCACTGACAATTGTTGTATTTAGTGAGAAATACACAAGAAGCCATTTTGGATTCTAGATTTATGGTTCTGGCCTCGGATCTCAATTCGCAAAAGGCACAAAATATCAATATTGGACAAGACACGGAAGTCAACCTGGATGAATTTGTAGCAAAAGTCATCACAACCTCCAGTGAAGGGCCCAAACATATCCACGACGTGAGTTTAGATTGGGAATACATCGGTAAAAAAGCAAGCACATTTGGTAAGAGAGCATATACGATGGATTTTATGCTGGGACCTTTATCTGTTCAACGTAAGGAAAGTAAGAGGGTAAGAACAGGAAAACTTAGCAAGAATAAGGATGATTTGGTCATGCCAGCCCAGGTAATAAAATGTTGCTCTTTGTTATTGCGCCCCATTAACACTTAATAGCTCAAAGAAGGAGACATCCAAAAACAAGAAAATGAAACTTCTAATAACGTCAACAATATATACAAGACACTGAGTGAATTGGGTCCTATCAACTACTTCAAATTTGTAACGAACCCTGATTCTTTTTCACAAACAGTCGAAAATATCTTTTATGTTTCGTTTTTAGCGAGAACTGGAGTTGCTGGTATTAGTACTGCCACTGGGCAACCTATATTGGGTAAGATTTATTATGAGCCATCTATAACCAAAATATTAAATAAGGTACATTTTAGAAATAAAGAAACCTCAAGATGATAGTAACATGGAGGATATGGTGAGCAAGAAACAGATTATAATGGGCATCGATATCAAAGATTGGAAAGATATCATTGACACCTACCAGATAACAAGCTCATGTATCCCAACCCGTCCCATCAAAGAAAATGGTACATCAACATCAGGTTGGTATTAATTTAATATATCGGTGTACAATAAAAATGCATAATTATGCTGTGTTTCTGTAAACACTGACTCTATTGTCGTCATATCTTAATTACACAAGCTGGCGTTAATAACTCGCTCACTCCCTCTTAAAAGTGCTTTGTTGTGAATTGAAAGCGGGTACACGAAACGAAATCTGCTTCACATAATCAATATATGTTTATTTATATGCACACTGCTGTTAGCCCTATATGAGTCTACTAACTGACATAAAAATATCAGTAACTCTGCTGGAATACAGTCGAGCTTTTCTAAGCCGTAGTAAATTTTAAATATAGTGGCTCTGATTACAATTTATAATATACATTTCCAAGTTCCAGTTGTTTTGCTTCTTTAAGAGTCGTTGTATACAATATTGGTCTGGTTTATGCTCAAAAGAAAAGAGAGACACCCAAATTGTAGTTTATCATAAAATTTGTTATTGGGTGATACAGGATTTTACGATTAAACATAAATGCTTGAAATCCCGTATCGTAAACGGAGGAGGTAAGATTTCTTTAGTGATGTATGTATCGAGTATTTATTCTAGCCATGGCTGCGATTGTTAAGACTGAAAGGAGATATTTTCTTCCAAATAACGTTTTAAATAGATTTAACTATACGCTTTTGCTTTTTTGTTGCAGTGATAGTTTAATCCTAACGAGCGAGATTGTTTTCTATTATGTTATAAATGTTCAAACTCTATAACTATTGAGTGGCTTTTGGCTATATAGAGCATGGACATGTCTTTTAGTTTGCACCTGGTTATCGAAATGTTCCAACAACGAATCTTCTGTAACATTTGACGCCAGCATTCACCTGTATACGCGCGTACAATTTCACCTTCGTAAGGTTTTATAGCCTCGTCATTATTGTCCTATTTTATTCATTGTGTAATTGCGTGTGAGTCGCACAAGATTGAGGGCGTTTGTTTGCTTGATCCTTTTTTGGAATGGCAAAAAGAGAGAAATTGATGGGTCACGTGACTCCAATCCATCGATTTTTAATGGTATTTTTTTTTCTTTCCTTTTTTTTCTTTTTTTTTTCCATAAAGAATCAAGAAATCCTCTGTTTTTTTATACACTTCCTCCTTTAACGAATCACTAAATAATACTTTATTAAAATGACTACTAACATGAACTTTGGTCCCGAATGGTTGGTATAGATAATATTGGGGCTATTGTCTTTTTTATACTGAAATGTCAAATTTTTATTGTCTTTGTAGGATGCGTGGCAGTTTCCCCAAACATAACAACAGCAATAGCGGTTTCGCGTCTTCCGATATATTAGATTCTCTTATGCCTTTTGAAGACCAACACGCCTTTAAATATTCCAAGGACTTTATGCTCAGCTTGTATAAGCCTGATTCTCAATTGCCTTCTGATTTTAATCAACACGAGTACGTCACTACTGACAAAATCTTGTGTCCATTGGCTTTTGAAGAATTAACAGAATCCGAGAAAAAGGTATGTAACAGCGTTTGGTAAACATATTCAAGTATGACATTTCTAAAAAGAAAATTTTTTCTTTTCTTTTTCTTTCTTCGACTAGCTTCTTTCTGGCCCTGTCCATTCCGAAGTATCACGCCGTGGTGATAAAGCAAATGGTGGGAGACATCGCTCTGACTTGTATTCGGGTGCTAGTCCAATGCAAAGCCCTGCCTCTGAGAATGGGCCTGGTCGATTAGCTGGCGCACGCAAAGGTAGGTCAAATATTTTGGTCTGATAGAATAAACGGCTAATATATTTATCAAGGTCGTACCGGGGATTACTTCAACAAGGACCAATCCTTGAAGCGTGTTGAAAGTGGTTAGTCAAAGGAAGGGATTGACAATACGCAGACATTAACTTTTTCTTCTTAATCCAGACTTGCTGAAAAGACGCGATCAAGGTGATGACATGACTTTGCCATTGAATAAGTTGGATGACGAAGGGAAGGAACCTAACTGGGGCAAAGGCAGTCTTGGTGCATTTGGCAGTGGTGGGTTATTTGGCAGTGATAATTCATTTAAGTCTGAAGCTCCCTTTGCCAGCACCACCTCGGATTTGGGTGGCTTGTCAAATGTCAAGAAACCTGAGGAAACCAAGTGGTATTATCGTGATCCCTCTGGACAAGTCCAAGGACCTTTTGAAGCGCAAGAAATGCAAGATTGGTATAAAGCTGGCTTCTTTACTCCTACTTTAATGCTTTGTCGGGAGGATGAAACTGTATTTGAAAGCTTGATGGTACTCACTCAGAAAGTGGGTAATGAGGATCAACCTTTCTTAACTCCACGCCCAAGACCCACTGCAGATATTTTCAGTCCCCCAGAAAATTTATTTAGAAACGACTTGCAATCGAGATATATGCCTTTTGGAAGTCCAGCACCTACTACCCCTGGTGGAAGTATTATGGATAGTTTCTTGGGTGGGAATACACCAACCACGCCCCTGTATCAAAGTCCTTATAATTACGGAGGATCCCTGTTAAGAGATAATAGATGGGACGCCAGTAGTCAGCCAAACCAATCTCCTTCATGGTTAAATCCTAATAATCCTGCAAGTCAACTTGGCTTTATGCCTCAACAACAACAACAGCAACACCAGCAACAACAGCAACATCAACAACAGCAACAACAACAGCAACAGCAACAGCAACAGCAACAACATAACCCTATGTTTGGGTCTAATATGAACTCACCTGGCTTATTTGATTATCAACGTGCTGTAAATGATCAATTAGAACAGCATCAACAATACGCTCACATCCTGCAACAAAATCAACAACAAAGATCAATGCAATTTCAACAACAATTTAACCAATTGCAACAACCTCCTCAACAACAACAACAATCCAGTCCTTTGGATACTTTCAAGAATACTCAATTAGAGAATGTCACGAATGCTAGTAGTAATCACGCTTCTCCTGTTTTAAGACCTAATATTTTGACTGGTGGCTGGAACTCCTCTGCACCTGGTACTCCCATAGGTGAAGTCCCTTCTAGCCCATGGGGTTCTATTGTTTCTGCTGCAATCCCCACCAAAGTATCCGAAGAATTACAAGCCAAAGCACCTGGTGCTCAATCTCCAAGAGCTCCTTCTTCTCCCAAGAAGCCCATTGAAAAGCCCGCAAAGGTAAAGTCTCTCGTCGAATCATTTGCTGATATCCAAATTGCTGAAGAAAAGAAGGCTGCTGCTCTTGCCGAAGAAAAGAGACTCGCTGGCGAAAAGAAGCTTGCCGAGGAAAAGAAACTCGCTGAAGAAAAGAAAGCCTACGAGGAAAAGAAGGCCGCTGAAGAAAGAAAGGTTGCCGAGGAGAAAAGAGCTGTTGAAGAGAAAAAGGCTGCTGCCGCCGCTGCTGCACAAGCCATCGAAGAAGCTAATGCAAAGGCTACACCAGCTCCTGTCATTGTCAAGCCTGTTGTGTCTCTCCGCGAAATTCAACAAGAAGAATTAAGAATCGCTAATGAAAAGAAGCAAAAGCAAGCCAAGGCAACAGCCACTGTTCCTACATGGGCCGCATCCAACAGTACACCTCTCCATACTACTACTACCACATGGTCTCAACCTACTCATAAACCTCTTTCTCTTCGTGAAATTCAAGAAATGGAAGCCAAAAATGCCGAACTCAACAAGAAGGAAACCTCTGCAGCTGAATACTTGTCTCAACAAGAAAGATTAGCTAATGCCACTCCTAGTAACTTGTCTTGGGGTGTTGTTGTTCCTAATAGTAAGTCTATTGTTACTCCTGCTAGCTCTTCCACCAGTAGCAATTCTGCTGCATGGATTGCTCCTTCAGGACCCAAGAAGACATTAAGAGAGATCCAACAAGAGGAAGAGTTGGCCATGAAAAAGAAGAATGCCAAGGCTGTCAAGAGCAGTACTACTGCCGCCGCTATTGCAGCAGCCAATACACCATCTAGCAGATCTTATGCTGTTCCTTCTGCTCCCTCTGCTGGTGGGGCTTGGACTACTGTTACGAGTACTCGTGCACCTAAACCTGTCACACCAGTTGCCACACCAGCTCCCGCACCTACTCCTGCTCCTGTTCGCTGGGAACCTGTTAAACCCGTAGTCACAGCACCTCGCACTCGTGGACCCAGTGAAGAATTCCGTCGTTGGTGTAGAAAGGCCTTGCGTGATTTGAATTCTGGTGTTAACCAAGACGAAATTGTTGACATGTTGCTCTCTTTCCCTGTGGATTCCAGCGCCGTTGAAATTATCGAGGACGTTATTTATGCCAATTCTTTGAGAATTGATGGTAAACGTTTCTCCCAAGAGTTTATGAAACGTAGAAAGGCTGATTTAGCAGGAAGATTAGATATTGTTACTGCTGGTCTCGAGGAGGAGGATGAGGATGATTTCAAAGTAGTTCAAAAGAAGGGCAAAAAGAAGAACATCGCTTAAAGTTTATAATAAAACAGTCCCTGCCCTTAAAATCATTTTCTACTTTTTTAATATTATATATATATAAAAAAAAAAAAAAATTCATCTTGTTCTTCTTTTCCCCTTTTTGTCATTTTGAAAATGAATTTCAACATCTTTAAAACAAAACAAAAGACACCTCATGATCTTGTTAAACATGTGAAAGATGCGATTCAAAAGCTGGAGGGCCCTGACAAACGCAAAGTAAATAGTTTTGATTGTATTTCAACATAAGGATTTTTTTAAACACAACTTATTCAGGCCACAGAGGAAATCTCCAAATATTTAGTTTTGATGAAGAATATCCTTTACGGTGAAGATGGTACGGCTCTCATAATTTAATAATAGGGAAGCAATATTCATATAAATACATAGACCATGATCCTAGTGCGGATCTTGTCGCTCAACTGGCCCAAGAAGTATATAGAACAGACTTGTTACAATCATTGGTCTTAAACATTCAGAAGTTCGAGTTTGAAGTAAAGTATTATGAAAGCTTAAAATGCAATTCTTACTTATTCTCTTAACAAGGCAAAAAAAGATGTAGCACAAATCTTTAACAACTTGTTGAGAAGACAGATAGGCTCTCGATGGCCAACAGTGGAGCATTTATGTGCACGCGAGGATATTCTTTTCAACTTGTTAAATGGGTATTTGTGTTGTTTCAACCTAAAGGTTTTGTTTATTAAATGGATGTTTATAGTTATGAACAACCGGAAGTTGCTTTGAATTGTGGATTGATATTGCGTGAATGTATTCGTCACGAGGCTTTAGCAAAGATTCTATTATATTCAACAAAATTCTATCAATTCTTTGACTACGTTGAAATGAGCACCTTCGATATCGCTTCAGATGCCTTTGCTTCATTCAAAGAAATCTTGACAAAACACAAGCCCATGGTGGCCGATTTCTTGGAGTTAAATTACGACGAAGTATGTCTCTTTCCCCCTTTTTTTCCTCATTATTCCCTCCTTTAACTGATTTTGTTATTCTAGTTTTTTGATCATTACAAGCGATTGTTACAATCTGAGAATTACGTTACTAAGAGACAGTCTTTAAAGGTAAATTGCATTGTTCCTTTACTATTGAAAAAGGGAAATACTCATGTTGTAAGTAGCTGTTGGGTGAAATTTTGCTGGACAGATCCAATTTTACAGTAATGACTCGTTATATTAGCAGTGCTGATAATCTCAAGTTAATGATGAATTTACTTCGAGATAAAAGCAGGAATATTCAATTCGAAGCATTCCATGTGTTTAAGGTCTTTGTCGCCAATCCTCACAAGACGAGACCTATTGTTGACATATTAGTAAAAAATCAAGATAAACTTATTCATTTCCTCGGTAACTTTCATAACGACAGACAAGGTAAAATTAAATGTTTTTTATTATTATTATTCATTTTATGTTCGACCGGCATACTTATTTTATTATAGACGACGAGCAATTTAATGACGAAAAAGCCTTTCTTATCAAGCAAATTCAAGAATTACAACCTCTTCAGGATTAAAATAAAATCCACACTTATTAATTTTTTATATTTTACACTTTTTTTTTCATTGTTTAAAAGCTTGCTTTGATAAGTTCAACAACTGCATTGGCTTTAGCTGCAAGCTCAGGATTATAAATCATGTTGTTAAGTCCTTGGACAAACTTCCAACTCTTGCTTCCATTTTGGATGGGGTAGTCCAAGATTGGGGGGATAGATGTCTTGATACCAGGAATGCGATCAGTTGTAACAGCCTTAGGTACACAGAGACCGCGGAGACCCTCGGGTCCAGCGAATCTACCATAACCGGAAATACCGACACCACCAAAAGGAAGTCCTTGACAAAGATAGTTCACAGCAAAGTCATTGACATTAGACATACCCACACGAAGCTGTAAGCACATCTTCTCTGCAAGAGATTTATCGGCAGAGAAAACAGAGGATCCAAGACCAAAAGGACAACGATTAGTGATACGAACTGCATCTTCGGGTCCGTTGTGCTTCATAATCACCATAATAGGAGCAAATACTTCATGATTAGCAATTTCCATGTCATCAGTAACATCCACAAGTAAGGTAGGTTCGAAGTATTGTCCTTGCTTATGCTTAGGATGTTGATAACGGTGACCACCACGAAGAAGTCTAGCTCCACGGCTAACGGCTTCTTGAACAAGAGCCTCAAGTCTTTCGAATTGGTTACCCATCGTCATTGCACCACAATCAACTCCTTCACCGTCAGTAAGAATAGATCCTTGTCGTAATTGGCCAATACGATCGTTCATTTCATTAACAACCTTGTCATAAATTTCAGATGCAACAAGAATACGTTCAATACCAACACAGTTTTGTCCACAGTTTTGGAAAACACCACGCATCAAAATAGGAATAGTCTTTACCAAATCGGCATCCTTTAATAAAATAGCACAATCTTTACCACCCAATTCGAGCACACAGGGAATAAGGTTATCAGCAGCGTTATGTTGAACCAATTTACCAACAGCGGGGGAGCCGATAAAAGTAACATGATCAACACCACACTTAACAACCTCCTCACCAACATCAGCAAAACCACTAATAAATTGGACAAGATCAGGATCGAAACCATTAACAGAGAGACAGGTCTTGATAATTTTTTCATAGTAAGCAGAAGACCAAGCGACATATTCAGAACATTTAACAATAATTGCATTGCCACTAGCGAGAGCAGAAATGACGGGACCAATGGCGTTATGGAAAGGATAATTCCAACTGACCAAAGCCGATACTACACCTAGAGGTTGATAGACCACCTTGGCATCTTTATACATCATCATCAAACCGGGACTACGGTAATCATTAGCCAATACCACTTCGGCGTTATCAATAGTCCAGCGCAACTTGGCACATGTGGTAATAACCTCACCTAACGAAGCATCTACCATGGTTTTACCGGTATCTCTACATCCAACTTGACAAATGGTTTCCTGATTCTCCACTACAAAAGCCAATAAAGAACGAAGGACAGTTCGGCGTTGCTCAAAGGTCGTCTCGGCCCATTTCACCTGGGCAGCTGCAGTACGTGTGTACAGTTCCTTAACTTTCTCTGCAGAAGGAGAAGGAATCGTATCGATATGGTAACCAGTTGAGGGATCGTAACACACAATGTTCGAAGGGTCATTTACGTTCTATTATTGACAATGAGGTTCTTTTAGTATACATCACGGTGTCATCTTTTAAGTTCCTTACGCGAATAGTGGGGGTTTCAAGAATTTTACCAGTCCATTTAGGGTCAGCAGCTAATGACGACTTGTTAAAGACATTTCTAGAAAACTGGTTTTATTTGACATGATGACTTTACCTTCAGGTGCTTCCACTGTGAACTTTTTTGGTGAGGGAGTAGAGATCCAGTTAAACACCAACCAACTGATGAAAGCCCCTGCACCGATAGCCAACCATTGCGCTGTGGTTGTTTCTGATTCCATGTTTAAAAAATAAAAATAAAAGAAGCACAAACAATCTGCCAGCTTCACCGCGAACAAGTCAGGTTAAATTATCTGGTTTTCAAAAGTGGTGATCCTTTGTGTCCCAGCCTGTGCACCCTTTTCCCGAGTGCATTAAAGGTTAAACGATTATCCATGGAGAGTCTCAAGATGACTGGTAGTATCTTGTTTACAATCTTCCCTTTTTGTTCATACACTGTCTCACATGTATCCGGAAATTACTGTTCAAGGGGACAAACTTCGAGTATAAATAAATTTTTTAGGGGAATGCAAACGAGAAGACGGAACCCTTAAGCGCGAAACAAGGCCGAAGGGGGTAGCAATTTTTTTAGCTCTCATCGACTCATAAGTGTTACATGAATTGATAGTGTGTAATGTTAAATCAAGAACTTGAGGAATTACATGAGAATAGATCAAAAGTTACGCTGGATAAAGCTTCATCCTTTCTGCCATCTAAAAGAATAATTTAAAAATCATTCATCTTAAATGCATATTTGTAAGTCTCCTATATTTTTTTGTAATGTATCATACATCCTATAATTATACCATTACTTGGTTTTTTTTAACCAGCAGTATTTAAGCTGATGACCCAGATTTATGGACATTGTAAATACAATTTTTATTTTAAGCATTTAAATATTTACTGCTTTCATACATTAAGCCTAGGCTGATACTACATCAGTGTCTCTTTCATAATGTGCTAAACGTAATATAAAAACTGTATCTATTCTTGTACATTGGTGCATAGACGATCCGAAAAGGGGACTTTGTGTAATCTCTGTTAGAAGAGAAACTAAAATGATACAACATCTAAATAAAAATAAAAAGGTGACATATCAGACATTGCTAATGCTAACAAATAAGAAGCATTGGTCCGAAGCTTAACTTACACAGGTAAACATACAAAAAACACACACACACACGCACACACACAAAAGATAATATACTCTTATACTTTGTTTTATTATATCTGTGTACATACACATTTTGACTTTTATGTTTTCCTTTCAGGGTGAATCAAGGGACGTTTATATAAATATATCTATGACACCTTTTTAAAGTATCATTGGCCAAGTAAGTTTTTTAAGAATAGTAGTGAAAAAAAAAAGGGATTATATTCCAAACAATTATAGGAGTAGAATACACAGAAAATAACCCCAAGACAAGCCTTGATGTTGGTGTTAGTATCTAATATTGAAAAGACACAGGAAAAGACGTTCTACGTTGATGATGTTATCAGTGATGAGCTTGTATTGTCTGTTGCTCCTAATTTTTTGGAGGAATCCAATGTTGATGGCGTCCCAATTTTGTTGGGATGAGTTTGTAAATTAGACTGATGAGGTATCACGGATCGACTGCTACTCTTTGAAGATTTTGAGCTATTGGTAGAAACATACGCCATATTTGGCTCAGTTATTAAAGATGAGGAAGATGCATTTTCCAGTGTCAGCCTTAATTGCACCCCAGGAGGCTGGTTTCGAATGAAGTTGATATCATTGTAATGATGACTTTGTGCTGCAGCTAATGTTGAGTGAGATGACCAAGCAGAGGAAGAGAGCGTAGAGTTTTTACTGCAATGAACTGATTCAGGTGTTGTAGGTTGCTTTTCTTCATAAACCATAGGTGGATTATTGTTCCATTCAAGGTCTGCCTCTTGTAAATCTTTGTGTCTCCTTTCAAACGATCTTTTTTTGAATGTTCCAGATCTTCCTAGTCTATCCATTTTTCTCTCACCCACACTTCGTCGAATTCGACTGCAATTAAGAATAAAGCATGTAAAGATTACTAAAAATACGACAACTACAATAGTGAAAGGTCCCCATGTGCTAGTCGGTATTCGCTCATATGAGGCAATGCGTTCTGGAATAGTGTTTTTATTATTATTTAATCCACTACTCACAATATCGCTATGGTAATGTGCATTTGGGGGAAGAAGTGTTGCAAGCGGGAGCTGTTGCTGAGATGTGCCTGATATACTTAGATCCATATAAATACGCGTTTTAGCAGTAGTATCAGTAATGTAAAAAAAAATAAGAAAAGAAAAAAAAAAATTATAAAGCTTATATAATTATCCTTTATATGTAAAAAAAAAATATGTATACCGTACAAACACCACCTTTGATATTTTATATATATAAAAGGGGAATGTAAAATGGTAAAGGGATAGAGGCTGTTATTTTTGATCAAGATCAAGGGAGTGATCTAAAAACAAGGATAAATTATAAAAGTGACTTAGCTGTTGAATTTATATTTAGGCGCCACATTTTTTTTTTTCAGTATCAAACCGCAACAAAGTAAAGCAAAACGTGTTCCTATAATGACTATCTGCCCCTATTTTGTGTCCAACTCATTCCCGGAAGACGTACGATTAAGTAGATCTTTACTATTTGCCGCAAACCCGCAAATTGAGCTAGTTAGTTTTTCAGGCTAGACTTAAGTTGGAATCGAACCCTTCCAAAAGGATAAAAAAAATCTGGCGGCATTCAAGCCCCTTTCTCTTTAATTACTCAAACAAACTTTGTTTGATAGTAAAGTGCCACTATGATTTAAGCTCTGAATTTAATTTATGTCAAAGTAGCACTCCAAAATAAAAATAGGTGGTGGCATTTTTGTGTGAGAGAGGTTTTAAGATGGGCATACTTTATGTTGGACAAGGTTATACCAACCTTTTATTTTATATAAGGAAAACATGTACTTTTTTTTTTGTTTACTTTTTTTTTAACTCTGGGTGGGCATACTGACACTGGCCTTGGTATGCTCAGAGTCGCTTTCCTTCCATAAGGAGGTAACAGTCTTAGGTTTGGTATAAAATTGAAGACCACTCTTACCATAAAAGTTCATATCACCTAAAATGGAACCACGGCTACCAGTCTATATAATACAAAGATTAGTTTTTTTTTAAATGACATACTTGAATTTGGCAACTTACGAAAGAGAAAGGAGGAACAGGAACGGGAATAGGAACATTGATACCGACTTGACCAACATCAATCTCATGTTCGAATTTACGGGCACTAGGACCAGAGTTAGTGAAGACAGCGGTACCATTACCATAAGGATTTTTGTTGATGAGGTCAATAGCATCATCCAAGGTGTCAACATTAAGACATACTAAGACTGGACCAAAGATTTCTTCACGATAACATTCCATATCAGTCTTCACATTAGTCAACAAAGAGGGGCCAACAAAGTTACCCTTTTCGTAACCTTTGACAACAACACCACGACCATCCAAAATGAGATCTGCTCCTTCGTCTTGACCGCTTTGAATCAAACGTTCAACACGCTCTTTGGATTGAACAGTGATTAAAGGACCAACATCTGTTTCAGGATCCATTCCAAAGCCAACCTTGAGCTCACGAGCACGTTGAGCTAATTCGGGTAACCATTCTTTGGTTTCACCGACACATACCAAAGTGCTTAAAGCCATACAACGTTGACCAGCAGCGCCGAAAGCAGCACCGGCAATGGCGTTCAAAGCGGATTGCTTATTAGCATCAGGTAAAAGGACAGCATGGTTCTTGGCACCCAAATTGGCTTGAACACGCTTGCCGTTGGCATTACCACGAGTGTAGATATGCTCACCGGCACGATCAGAACCAACGAAAGAGATAGCCTTAATTTGAGGCTCATCGCAGATATAATTGACACAGTCGACGGCACCATGAACAACATTCAAGACGCCATCAGGAACACCGGCTTCAGCAGCTAACTTTGCCAACATCATCATGGCACCAGGATCACGCTCAGAGGGCTTCATAATGATTGAGTTACCAGCAGCAATAGCTAAAGGGAACATCCAAAGGGGAATCATGGCAGGGAAATTGAAGGGACAAATACCAGCGACAACACCCAAAGGTTCACGATACATGTCTATTTTTTTTTGTAACGATTTGAGCGTCTAATTTTTTTTTAAATCATAAAACATAAAACTTACAAGTCTCCATGTCCTTTGCGACAGTCAATTTTTCACCCATCAACATGTTTGT
The DNA here is from genome assembly GCF_025094135.1 of Mucor mucedo. Lineage (NCBI taxonomy): Eukaryota > Fungi > Mucoromycota > Mucoromycetes > Mucorales > Mucoraceae > Mucor > Mucor mucedo. The sequence goes on along the minus strand of NW_026252338.1, from coordinate 212,567 downwards.
GAGGGCACAGGCTTGTTCAACAACTTGAAGACCACGGAAAACATCACCCTTGGCATCGGCAAAAGTCTTACCTTGCTCATAAACAATATTCTCGGCGATGGCATCATGATTTTGACGAATCAAGTATTGCAAATCAATCATGACCTTTTGACGAGCCAAGACGGTAGTCTTTTTCCATTCACGAGCGGCGGCGGCAGCAGTATCGGTAGCCTCTTGTAATTCCTCGCGAGTAGTTTCAGGAACATAACTGATTAATTCTTGAGTGGCCTGTAAATAATCATTGTTTAGTAAGGTACATATCAATTTTTTATTATTATTTTCTAGTAATACATACAGGATTACGAAGCTCAATCCATTTATCAGTCTTTGATTCAACAAATTTACCATTGATGTAGTTCTTGACTGTTTCCACGCCGGAGATTCTTTGCAAAGCGGGAAATTGAGTGCTAAATGCTCTACGAGCAAAAGGTGTCGTTCTATAATTTATACAAAAATATATGTTTAATTTCTTATCAAAAGCACAGACATGCTTATACCCTGCTCACCTTTGGATGCTTGTGGAAGAAGCTCTTAAAAATGATGAAAGCATTTTTTTCGGGAAGGAAAAAGAAAAAGAAAAAAAAAAGGGGTTCTTGTCCCGTTTTTATTTTAAAAGCAAAATACCGTGCGAAAAAAATGCATGAAGTATAAGGTTTTGCACAACTGTGACTTGCTCAATTGCGGATTGGCTTCCAGACTTGTAAAAAAAGGATTATCTTCACCGCCATTATCTGTGGTTGTGTCTTCAAGATAATGGTACTATGTAAGACTGTCAATCATTTTGATAGTTTTTTCTTTGAAGGAAAGATTGCGATAAAAGATAAAAAATGTTACAGATGACAAAGCAAGGTAACCCGTATATAGATAATCTTTAACAACCGTGAGAAGTGTCTATTTGTACGTATTACTTTTATCCGCATAACGGCTGCTACATTTATGGAAAGGTATTATTTACTTTTAAGTTTATGTCTAATTTTTTTTCTTCTTTTTTAAATACAATAGAAATATAATGTGGGGAATGTTTGTATCATTTTACATATCGTGATAATCTCCAGTCTGTTCCATATCCACACCAAATTGTTCGTATGTTACTTTATAACGAAGACGTAAAAGGTCCTATAAAATCATTAGTCTCTCTATAACTAACTTTAATTTTTATCTTTATTACCTTGTTAGAGTTATTAATTACTATGGTCTGTGTAATAGTATTCTCGGACTTGGGAGGCACGGTGTCTGAAGAAATAGGACTCATCTTTAAGTTCATACCCTATAGTTTAATGTAACCAAATTAGTGAATATCCGTTACTTGTTATACTTTTTCCATACTTTTGGTGCTGCTAGTAATAGCGTCATTTTATCCATAGGAGCTGTAGATTTGTTGGAATAGTAAGCCTTGACTTTGTAAATAGGAGTCACGGTATATACATCCATTCGAATGACAAGCCCGTTTTTGTTTACCAAATCGACTATCAGTAGTTATTAGTGTCTATAAATCAAGATGCTAATATTAAACCTACTTGTTTTTAAGACACTATCGCCGTTCTGATTAGGGGATGATATCATAATAGGAGATGTGGAGGTATTAAATTTGTACGGAGGACTGGACTTGAGTGTATTGTTGCTAATGGATTGGGATAAAAGATCAAATGGATCAATGCCTGAGGATGTATTGGGGGTGGATATGTTGGACGCATTGGGAGTGGATGCATTAGAAATAGATGCATCTGTACCGAAAATGTCACTCAGTTCGTCCAGGGGATTTTTATTGGGTGAAGGGGTTAACTCATCGTCATCCAAATCAATTAAACTAATAGGCTGAGGAGGCAGATCCGAGAAACTGTTTGATTCACTTTTAAATTTACCGCTAATATCATATACCGTATCATAGTGACCATTCTTAATATCTTGATATTTCAATGTGACACCTTTAAGTATCGATTTTACTTCGTACAATAGATCACTCTTTTCATCATCCTCTTCTTCCTTTAACATTGTTCTGATCTTTGGCAAGGCGCTTTCACAAGCATTTTTCAGTTCTTCCATGCTTCCTTCTTCGTCAATTCGGTCTCCGGCCTTCATATTATCCAGCATTTCGTACAATAGGCGTGCCTTGTTTTGAATTTTGTGTAACTCTTCCACGAATTTCTCCTTAAAATTGGTCTGATGTTTTTGGTCCTGCGTGCGTGGGAAAAATAATTGTTGAGAGAACAGCTCATGGTACTCAAAGCATTTCTTTACTTACATAGCCAGTCATAATTTTCATCAATTTATTCGCTTCAACTAAATCTTGTGGTCTTCCTCTTCTAATTAACTCTTGCAATTTCTGCGTATTATGACGTTAATATTTCTGAAGAACAAGGCTAATTTTTTACATTAACTTACAGCAGCTTTTGCGATTCTATCCTCTTCTTCCAACTCTAGTGCAGATTTTAGGGTCTATGGGCATGTGAGTACATCACACGTGTTATAGTCTTTTTATATACTTTATACCTCAGTTGGGGCCAAAGCGGCGACTGAAGAATCACGAAGTTCAGGAAACTGGTAACCTGAAATAAATCATATTGAGAAAAAAGAAAACCCCCCTATTCGGTAAATGCTCATTACCTTTAAATTTCAATAACCTATACATGTCTTTGATATGTTGCATGTCGTCTTTATAACGGGATAATTCAGACAAGGCAACCTTCCATTCCTTAATTAAATATAAAATACGATCCATGACGGGATTCGAAAGGAATTGCTGAGGAGGAACATAGTCAAAATGATTCCATTGATTCTCAGGTGCCGATTGTACAGGGTTGGGGGCATATCGGGCAGGAGGACGTTCAGGAAATCTGCGAACAAGGGCATTTAAAAATTCCTTGCTTGCAATTTGAAGGTGAAAAGGATATCCGCAATTCTTAACACAGTTATCCAGAAGCTAATATCAAAATAAGTCGATCAATCCTAAATAACTCCTGGGTTTACTTACAGTGAGTGCCAACATGGCTTGATTCGATTTTGTGCTATTTATAAGACGAACTATGGCCTGTGCAGCGATTCGTGGGCTTTTTTTTTTATTGTTATTCAAAAAGAGAATTCTTGATTTATTTTATTCGGTAAGACTACTTACGCACTTCCTTGCTTTTTGTTAATCGTCTCACAGATCTCAATGTTGACGGCCAAGCTAGGATCAAAACGAGAAGGACTACATGCTCTCTCTATAATGTTTAAAACTTAGTGGAATGACAAAAAAAATTTTTTTTGGTAGGGTAAGAAGAGACTAGGTAGTATTCCTTACCAATTAAACCTGGTAAAGAGTAAGGCATTTTTTATTCTTTATTTTTATATAATATTTGAAAAAACAAGAAGGATGAAAAAAGAATCACATTTTTCAGTCAAGAAGCCATTTTATAGTCATGTACGGATACAATTGCTCCGTGTAAAAAAAAGAAAATTTCAATCCAAGAGGCGGGCGCAAATTAAAAATAATGAGACTATACTTTGTGAACATTATGAACAGTTTAAACTGAGAAAAAGTAAAGGTTATTACTAGCACATATTGTGTTGTTGCATATTCTTTTTATAACAGGTTTTGAAGGGAGTTTTCAGCTTGAAACGATGAGAGGTCTGCACAAATCTGTTGCACAACTACAGGCCAGAGGAAATGTATGGAGTCGAAGCTACTACGAAAGTGTGATTTCCAAATGTTGGCCAAGGTGTAGAGGATAACGTTCTGTACCGTTAAATTTGGTTTTTGGAAGTATGAGATGGTTTGGAAGTTCAAAGTAAAAATTGCAGCGATTGTATTTGATATGCTGGTCGTAAGCCCAAGAAATTCGGAGATAATAGCTTTCCAAATGTTAGCCTTCGAGGGGCAGTAAAAAAGTACATATTTTGATGATTCAATCGAAGACAAACAGATTTGGCATTGGGCGGAATTAAATTTCTCTGGGAAAATTTGATGCGTATATCGACGAGAAAGGATGAAACGAGTCAATAGTCGGTATATAACATTCCGTTGTACTGCCACTAGTGTCAGGTTCCAAAAGAGGAACCATTTCTGTGCAGATATACGAAATAGGCTGTATTGTAACTATGATTTATGTCGCTATAGTATTGCCTCTTTATATTTCTTGTTCCGTTGAGGGTAAGTGCTTGAAATTGGTTTGTCCGCGATAGTCAGTGTCCGTAACCAACGATAGAAATCTACCGTTGAATTATTTGTTTGATCCGTTTGTGATAGTTGACATAATGGCTGAAAGAAGGGAGTAAGTTGAATCGAACCATTTGCAAGAAGATTGTCTATCATTCTGGGCGAGTTACCCCATTGGGTGTTGAACGTGGCGGGATTTTTCCAATGTAGACAGTGTCGTACTGGACTGTCACTCACCAATAATTTGGATGCTTTTTTGGGAATCTTTGGTTGTTGAAAGATAGCTTGGAGCGGTAATACGAAGGCCGTGGCGTGGTTGAGCGTTGTAAGATACACCTTTTGCCAAAATGATGTCGCACTTTTTTAAAAAAGAGTGTCCCACTTTATTAAAAAAACAGTGTCGCACAATTCAAGAAAGGATTGTCGTGCCTTTTAAAAAATCGAGAATGTCTACACCTACGTCTTTTTTTTTCTACGTGCTTTTTTATGCGCCTGTTTTTTAGTACTGTGAATACGCCTGTTTTTTGGTATGTGAAGGCTAAAACATATGAGTGATTAAATATACAATTAAATCATCCTGACGTAAGCCAGCTCTTGTTTATCAGTTTATAAATAAGACTTGCGCCCACGGTCTTTTGATTATAAATAAAAATTAAGTCATCTCCCTTCTTCTCTTCATTTTTTTCTTTTTTATTCTTATGCTGTATAACACCATCTTTTTAAAGAGAAGTTTTAAATATTGGGGAAAAGGTTAGTTAATAACAGCTTTTGTTTTCTATAAAAACACTAAAATATTACCTTTTTATTAAAAAAAAAAAGAATAGACTCCCATTTTTTGTTATCACGGCTAGAGCTAGACTTCTCGATATGATGAAGACTTTCCCATTACCCGTTGTAGGCATTGTAAGCCTGTATCTTACATTACCAACCACGGTGGGTCAGAATATAGAGTAGTAAGCCGTCTTTAGGTATCCGCTGATGGATCGAAAATATGTAAGAAAAGAATGGATCATGTGAATCTAAAAATTAGGTAGGTATAGACATTGTCTGTATTTGGGAGCTTTGGAAGAAAGTCTTGGAGAATATGCAAGCAAAGAACGACACAGACATATACAGGTATGCACAAATTACGTCTGCCATTGTTAATTAGTATATTAATTTTTTTCAATAGCTTAAAGAACTTGAATGTTATCCAACTTGGAACCAAAATCGGCTCTAAATCAACAAGGAAATACTATCCTAAACATTTGATTGACAAGACGAAAGTGATTTATCATAGAAATCCCTGACTCCTTTGTGGAAGACCACGATTTTTATAACAGGATTTTCGATACGATAGTAAGTAATACTTTTAGTTTATGGAACAAATTTCTTTTTATATAGATATTTAACATTAGATTATTTAATTTATAGACACTTGCGGATGAATACTCTTCGAATGAGTTATTAGCGGAAGTATACTTCTCAGTTTTCAAGTCAAATAAGCCTTTCATGAATTTCTTTCATGCTGTGGTTCAATCATTGTGAGTATTTGAATTAATAATTTGAACTTATCGCGTCCATATAGCTTACTGTTGCTCTAGTGTTTCTGGATTGTTTATTGAAGACAGTCATGTTTACAAGCTTGAAACAAGCTACAATCATCGAATTATATGACCGCTAATCGATCCTTTGTCAAAAATGATTGAAACAACAAGATTTCAGCCCGGAGAAGTTCGATTGCAGGCCATTTGTGATAAATTGAAGCTGCTGCATAAAGATGATAAATCCTACTACAATGCTGATGGCATCATGATCAACAACAAACACGAGATAGAAATTGCCATTGTTGAAACTACAGGCCCTTTTCATTTTCCAAACATCCCAAAAGAGACACAGGATTACATTAAAGCTGGTTAGTGCATCAGCAGCGGTGCACTAAAAGTAGTCACTACATTTAATAAGTGGTTATTTTCAGTGAAATGTGTCCGCAGCGATTGCAATGGACTAGTGACAATGCTTCAGTGCATTGAACTTATGGACTAGTGTCAATGCTTCATTGCATTGACCGAAATTTTCCCTACGGAGACTTCGGCACCTTCAAAAAAATCGGTGTGTTCTTTATTCAAGTAACACGTATGTATCTTTTTCGGATTTGCATATGTACCCAACTTTTTAATACTCGTTTTATAGCCACCAATTTGAGAATTTGGCGAGTATCAATGCCACACAGCAAGTTGTACATCAAAAACTGTGTAGACTCGGTTGAAGTGCCAACAACTTCAAGAAACAGTGAGGAAATTTTGAGAAAATTAGTCAATTCACTCTGGTTCATGAAGGTATGTTATTCATTTTTATTATAGGACGCTCTGATGTCGTGTTTATAACCAATGCTCTTTATTAGAAAATAATAATGGGAACGTACGAAGCAATAGACGCTTTAGAAAATTCCCATATCAGAAACATGAAGATAAAGCCTAGAAAAGCACCTGGTTATGAAGACATTGGTGAAATCCAGAATAATTTCAAAAGAAATTCTGTCATCAAGCTTCCTAATGTTTACATCCAAAAGACAGACAGGCTTAGCATAAATAGTTCACCTATTAGGCCTATTGATTAATCATCTTTTTTTATGAATAAAATAACCTTTAATTTCTGAATAAATAGCACAATCGCCGTAGTGAATCTTATTAACATGATCACCACAACGTGAGCTTACCTATATATAATTAAAGTCCAACTGTTACAAACACAATTGTCATAAATTCAAGTATTTAACACAAATACTATACACGCCACCTTTTCTTAAATTTTGAGAGTTTTACCTACAAATGAAGAAGCTGAATGTAACAAATGGCCACAAGAGATTTTCGATACGAGAAATAAATAATTCACGGTGCAAATTAATTAACAGCAGCTCATATGAGAGAAAACACAAGAAAGCAAAAGAGATAATAAATAGCCTACAACAATATACATGATAAACAAAAAGAGTTTTCCATACAAGAGCTTCTCTTAAGGGAATGAGCTTGTGATGACCTTGCTCCAAGTTGGAGTGTTACAAAACCACCATATTTTTTTTTGGAGTACCGCCATTTGGCACTGGGCACAAAAGGACACACAGAAAAGCACCTTAAATTTAAACAGCGTCCTTTTCAACCAACTTGGCATAAATGGAGCCCGATGAATACTACGAAAGTATCGAATTACACATTAGATGGTCAGACAGACAAGATTTGATCTTAAATGTATCACCGGAAGAAACAATATACGACATCAAGCAGAAGGTGAGATTATATATTGCTGATTTTCACTTGTTTCTAAAGATATAAAAAAATAGATTCGGCAATCGTCAAGTAGGAGCGAAAATAAATATATTCGATTAATTCACAATGGACGAGTGTTAGAAGATGCAAAGCTGTTAAAGGAATATGGTGTTGGTAAAATAAATATTACGGATTCGAAAGCCAAACTAGAGCCGCCTGCACCAGTGTATTTCCATTGCTCACTGTCTGACTACACACCTGAAACACCAAGCTTAAAAAATGTATGCCTCATTACACTTGATGTTTTATATGCTAATTTTTTTTTCTCGCTGCCAAATAGAATCAACCTCAAATGATTCCACCTACAGGCTTTGATAGATTAAGAGAATCAGGTTTTACAGAGGAAGATATCCGGAATATCAGAACTCAATTTCACCGACTACATGGCACACCATTTGATGAAGGACCAACAGAAGAGGCACGGAATTTGGAGGAACAGTGGATGGATAACACAGGAGAGACATTACCAGACGGAAGTAAGTTGGAAAGTATTGTTTTCGTGTGCTGGAACTAAAAGGTTATACATATAGCCATTCAAGGAACCTATAAGGAGATGATGTGGGGTCTTATGCTCGGTTTCTTTTTAGGGATAATTTGTCTATTTTGGTTTCGAGAATCTGTTTTTTCAAGAAGACACCAAATGGGTATCATTGCTGGTATTTTAATCAATATTTCATTTGGCGTTTTACGTGTTTACTATTAAAAACGTTGTCCCACCCTGACTTATTATTCGCTTTTTAATCTTTTACACACAATGTATCTTATTACCTTCATATCTTCTTGCTTGCTGATACTCAGTTTTCTAAGCATATGTGTCAAAGTATTACCAGAATTACATGCTTCTGTTCTATCCTACGGAAAGCTGAATTTACACAATGACAAAAAACCAACAACAATGTGGGCAACTCAATTATCAAAGCTAATCGTACCAAAGCATTACTTTAGCCATTTTTATGTCATCGGCCTTGCATTCGCTTTGCTCTCAGCTATTGAATTAACCTACTTACAATTATGTCACCAGCCCTTAATGTTGATAAGGGTTTTAAAATATGATAATATGGAAGGAACACAACGTCTAGATAAACATGCCTGTATTGTGGGTTTCATCATGATGACTTTACATTTAACAAGACGTGTATATGAATCGTTCTGGATTGAAAAGCCTAGTAAAACGGCAACTATGCATTTCTCCCATTATTTAATAGGCCTTGGTTTTTATGGTGCCATGGTATTTGGTACTTGGCTCGAGGGACTTTCCTCATTAGGTAAACCTCAAGTAGAAACACACTTATTTTCTACAATGGTGGCCATTATTCTGTTTGTATATGCTTCTATTCATCAACACAAATGCCATGTCATTTTGGCATCCCTGCGAAAAGATACTGACAGCGGATATACAATCCCCAGAGGCGACTGGTTTGAATGGCTCGTTACACCCCATTATTTCGCCGACATACTAGTTTATCTGTCACTCTGCATACTTTATCGTTTCCAAGGTCATATTCTATTCTGTGGTTTGGTATGGACTATCACCAATCTTTCAGTTGTAGCTAGCGAAACGAAATTATGGTACCAGGTCCACTTTCCAACCGAAAAATACAATTTAGCCTTCCCTAACGGTCGTTGGAACATCATACCAGGATGTTATTAAATAAACGTTTACATGTACTTTTAATTGTTTTTTTATTGTACAAAAAGGGGTGTATGTGGGTTGTGTGGTCGATGCTTCTATTTGGCCTTGGTAAAACGGTAAGTGAAACGCTTTCTGGTGAAGGCAAATTCTCCCAACTTGTGTCCAATCATTTCTTCAGTTACATGTACTGGTAAATAATCCTTTCCATTGTGTACTAAAAACTTGAGTCCAACGAACGACGGTAAAATGGTACAGCTACGAGCTAAATGAAGGCGTTAAAAGCGTGCCTAGAAGAACAATGAATGGACAGGACATTTACCTTGAGTTGCAATGGGTGTACCTGCTTGAACAGCTTGTTTCAACCCAGGGAATGCGACAAAAAATGGACCTTTCCAAGCTGCACGAGGCATTTTATATATAAATGTTGAAAAATATATTTGTAAAGGGGGAGGGAGGGGTGTATGTGTAATTTTGGTTTTTGAAAGCCACCCCGGCTGTGACCGTTTCTTCTGCTTCTCTCAAATTAGAGTTTTGCTATTTGCATTAATCAATGGCAACCTTAGCTTTTTACTTAGCATAAAAGCTCTTCAAATTCTACAGCTTATAGGCAGACAAAGATTTAATTTATTTCAAAAAATGATTTACCTTTCTCTTACCGCATGCGTTGTTTTAATCAAAGGGGAATTTCGTACTGAATAATATTTCTTTCCCTCTGTGATTGTTCATACATATACCATTGCATATATTTCTAAAATAAGAACAATGTGAATAAACAAGTCTTTCACACTGTCAGTTGTACTTCCCTTTGATATTGGTTTTATTCTTTTTTCGACCTGGTCACAAGATTTACGCTCATTGTTAAAAACAGCGTAGGATTAATCCTGCCGATATATACGTATTTCGACTAAAGTTCCAAAAACATGGTTTTTCTTCATTGGAATAGTTAACAACATCACATTTTTGGAGTTCCAAGGAGTTGAATTCAAATTGATAATTCCTTATCCGTTTATGGTTGTCAGTATCTAAGGTCTAATAGAGTAGAAGTCACACTCATTGTTCAAGACGTTTTTATTAGCTTTTTATTTTCTTGAGTTGATTCCGGTTAGAAAACGTGAAGAAATACCGAATAGGTCTTAAGTTTTTTTTTTTTTTGCACTTACCATTTAAAGAACATGATTTGTTTAAATAAAATGAGATCTAAAAACTAGTTGTATTATATTTAAATCAATGGGCAGCACGCTCTACCGCAACTAAAAGAATTATGTTTAATTGCCTTACTTATTAGAAAAAATAAATACCCCTGTTTTTATTGTTGTTTGAATAAATCGGATCGACAATAATAAAGACCACATGGAAATAACACGCGACAGTAATAAACAAATGTATATGATTTAAAGCTGTCGATCATCAACTTTAAGCAGTTTTTAAGATAGCCTTTTATTTTTCTGGAACGCATTGATTGACATGCGGTTTATTGAACAAAATAATATATGACCTCATTTAGAGTACATTCTGGAAGGGAAGGTGCCCTTATAACATTCATGATCTGCTATCAAGCACCAAAGTAATTTTAAGAATGTAGAATACTACCAAATTATATTATGCGGGCTACAAATATATTGGAAGAATCGAATTAATCAATGCATATTATTATATATATATTAAAATAACCGACCAGTTGGCATTAGCCATTAATAGTATTCATGTGAGTGCACAAACTAAAATATTATCTTGACCTGTTGCACGCATTATACTTACTATAAAAAGGGTCCACACTCTATAATTTTCTTTTTTTCTGTCAAACATCATCCTTTTTAACAATGTATTTATCCAGATTCGTTCCTTTTCTTATTTCTGCCTTGGTAGCTTCTCAACAGGTCTCAGCTGTATCCGTTCATAACTGGTGGGATATACCTTCTGGATTTGGTAACATCAAAGAGATGGTATCTTCTATTCGTGTACCCAAAGGTTCCGATCCAGTTACTACTTATTGGGAGGCCAACGGATTTTCTGTTGGTTATATGGGAATGCAAGCCAATTCTGCAACTGAGCGTCGTGTATTGTTCTCTGTGTGGGATAATGGAAAGGGCAGTACGGTTGATCTGGTGAAAAAAGGCGATAATGTTACAGCGGAAGGGTTTGGTGGTGAAGGTACTGGTGCTCATGCCTTTGTTAATGCCATGTGGAAAACACAAGACACTGTATATTTTAAGGTCACAGCTCAAGTAGACGAAGAGAAGAATGGTTCAACCTATTCTGGTTATTATAGTACCGATCTTGGAACCACATGGAAACTTGTCGCAAGTTTTTTCGCTAACGAGCAAAAGTTCTATCTGTCAGGACTTTACGGTTTCTTAGAGAATTATGGGTCAGATCAATCCAAAATTCGTGAAGGCTACTGGGGCAATTTTACTATCACCAACACAGATAACAAAAAGTCTAAAATTGATACAGTTTCCTTCACTAAAACTACACCCAAGTCGGATGCTGATGTCTGGATGCAAAAGCAAGGTCTTGGTCCTAACAAGGAAGTATATATGAGAATTGATGGTCCCAAGAGTGAAGGTATCTTTAAGCCTACCAATCCTTGATGCTATTTAATCTGATACAATTAAACGTTTTATTTACACAACTTAAAAATAAATTTTACTTCAAACGCTTTTATTTATTTTTGGACAATTTGAAAATATATTACTAAAGCCGTATAACTATTGTCTTTGATGTCATTGATTTTTTTAAAAAAAGGTGCTTGGAAATCATTTTAGTCCAGCTATGTTACTGACAGGCCTTTTTTTCCGGGCCTGTGTCGACGTTCTACTTATAACTTCCAGTTTTAACAACACAGAAACATCAAGCAATAAGTTTTGGGCATTTCTTACCAATCTTTGAAATTTCTTCAACAATTCAAATAGTTTTTGACCACCTGGGATTTGCAATCGACGCATGGATATCTCTGAAGAGTATGTTGTTTAATTGTATCAACTTCTCGAAATGGATAACATTATCTTTTAGCAAAAAACATACAAAGATTAAGTATAAAAGGCTCGAGGATGAATTGTAATCTGACCGTAATAACGTCTACAGAGTTTTTGGACCGTAGCCGAAAACGATTAAACATCAAGCACCTAAATCAGTTTTGAATAAAGCTTGGTGATGTCATGATAGTTCTTCGTCGATAAGATTTAGTCATTGTTCCCACCAGAGATTCTGGAATCGATGAATTTAAAAAATCAAAAAATACAGTCTTTTTTAAATAGATGATGCTAAAATTTTCAGCACTAATAACATCAAAAGTAACGCCACTCTCTATTGCAAGATATGGCGGGAATACATTAACGTGGATAAAAAGCTGATGGTAATTTTAAATACATTGTCAATGGAAGGAAGACTCGCAATTTCCAATATAACATTGTGTTCATCTTAGGCATCATACTTGAATTTTTATTGGCCCGAATTGTAAAGAAATACTTGCACTACAAACAAAACGCCATATGTCGCACAATAAATCTATCAAATATTTGAATTATGTATAGGGAGATTTAGCTTAAGCAATGAGCCAATCATCGGAGAAAGATGATCTTTTTAAAGACATTTTTTTTTTTTGACAAAACTAGTTTCATAACTCTTTTGTATCATTTTTAAGATGAAATTTGGCCACACTTTAAAAACGTCATTAAATCCTGAATGGACATCGTTTTATTTGGGCAAGTAAACAAATATCTTTTTTTTTCCTTACTATTGTATCTGATTACCGGAGCTTTTTATAGACTACGACGCACTAAAATTAATATTAAAAAAGAAACTTCCCAATGTCGAATGGAAAGAAGAAGATGAATCGCGATTCGTTGAAAAACTTGAAAAAGAATTGGCAAAGGTCTACAACTTTCAGCGGGTCAAGCTGTCTGAAATTACACGACATATTCAGGAAGAGTCCATACAGGTGGATGATTTATGTAACAAAGAACACCCCGAGGAAGATGATTTTACTGCCTGTGAAATAGAACTAAGCCGTATTATCGCTGATGTTCACGACTTGGCTAAATTTACTCGTTTAAATTATACCGGCTTTTTAAAAATTATAAAAAAGCATGATGTAAAAAAAAAAAAAAAAAAAAAAAATGAATGAAAATTATAACTTTAACACTAATGGTTTGATAGAAAGTGACGAATTGGATTATCAAACCCATGTTTAGTGTACGTCTAAACGCTAAACCCTTTTACAAAGAAAACTATGAAGCCTTAATTATTCGTATTTCTACTTTGTATGATCGTGTCAGAACAAGAGGCAAAGAACGTGGTGGTGATTCTGGTGCTGGTGGAAAACAATCTGCATTTGTCAGAAATACAACAAAATACTGGTAAAGAAAACAGGATGATTGTGTCTTGATTGATACATTAATTGTGTTATAATAGGGTACATCCGGATAATATCACTGAGTTAAAGCTGATAATTCTCAAGCATTTACCTGTTCTTGTATTTAATCCTAACAAAGAATTTGAAGCTCAAGACTCTGCAATCAGTAGTGTCTATTATGACAATGATGATTTCGAACTCTATATGGGTCGTTTAGAAAAGACAGAAGGAGCCGAAGCAATCCGTATGAGATGGTATGGAGGTATGGATACAAACACCATCTTTGTTGAGCGTAAAACACATCATGAAGATTGGACAGGAGAGAAATCTGTCAAGGCAAGATTTCCAATCAAGGAGAAGTATTTAAATTCTTTTTTAAAGGGTCAATATACCACTGAAGAACTGTTTGCCAAAGCAAAAGATCAAGGTAATAAATCAGAAAAGGAAATCGAAGAAATGGAGCAGTTAGCTCAAGAGGTGCAATACTCCGTCCTGAAACACAAATATCATCCCGTTGTACGTACGTTTTACAATCGTACTGCTTTCCAATTGCCTGGTGATGCTCGTGTACGTATCAGTCTTGATACTGAATTGAGTTTAATTCGTGAAGATAATGGTGACGGTGTGCAGCGCTGTGGTGATAACTGGCGTAGGATGGATATCGGTGTAGATTATCCTTTTAAGCAATTACCGGACTCCGACATCTGTCGTTTTCCTTATGCTGTTCTAGAAGTAAAGCTTCAGACGCAATTTGGACAAGAACCACCTCAGTGGATCCTGGAGCTTGTCAATTCGCATCTTGTAGAATCTGTACCAAAGTTCTCCAAATTTATTCACGGTTGCGCTACTCTGTTGGAGGATAAAATTAATGTCTTGCCATTTTGGCTACCTCAAATGGAGATTGATATAAGAAAGCCTGCAACAGGTGCATTTGGCGTACAAAGACCTGATGCTATTCACAGCAGTTCTACATCCTTTGATTCTCTTCCTGGCGATGGGTCCAAATTAACAACTGACGACAGTGTACAGATAACAATGGCAGAGGCAACAGAACACACACCACTTTTACCACCCCGACCTAAGAATAGTGATCTCGAGGCAAATCCAAGTGGTTCTGGTCTTTTAAAGAAACTGTCTCCTGCAGGTCTTCAGACCGTATTTAAGAAGTCCAAAACGATTTTTAAAAGAAGAAACTCCACACTTAATGCACGTCCTGTTGAATCCCGTTCGCGTAATGTTGTACCTGTTGCTGCACCACCTGCTAAAACATTTTTCGCAAACGAACGTACATTTCTTTCCTGGCTTCGCTTTACGTTATTATTAGGTGCCTTAGCCATAGGTTTATTGAATTTCTCTGACCATGTTGGACGTGTGTCTGCAGTTATTTTTACATTACTAGCCTTGATTGTTATGATATATGCATTGTATACCTATCATTTACGTGGAAACCGTATCCAACGTAAAGAGCTTGGTGATTTTTCGGACAAGTACGGCCCTGCTGTTCTTACTTTTTTCATGGTTATAGCTGTATCAATCAATTTTTACCGTAAGTTACTATCACCATGCTATCGTTAATATTTTCTAACAAATTTATATAGTCCGAATCACATCTGAAGGTTTAGAGTAAAGAATATTTTTTATCATTTTCCAAAAATAAAGGAATGCTTTTCAATGTAACAAATCCAACTCATTCAATTGGTCAGCATCTGTCGCGCTTTAAGTTGACCTAAAATATCATCAATAAAAAAAAAATGTTTTTGAAAGGATCATGTTTGACATTATAGATTCTGAAAAATGTTTCTCTCAAGACATTTCGCCCTACCGTTTAGTAACTGGAGAATTCGATGTATGTGAACCATATTTTACTGCTAAAAAACCAACAGCAGAGCCAACAAAAAAGCGGAAAAAAGCAAACACACCGAGCATTTGCGACATTGAAACACAAAAGAGACATGAGGAGTTACGACCACACTTGATCACTTGTTTGGAGGATTTGCTCAAAGTGTGGTACTTTACAGAAATTAAACAACCTCGAACAGTAAAGACTGTGGAGGTGGAAACAATCGATTTTCCAAGCATGCAAGCCATGGTCGAAAAAGCACGCATAAAATTCTGCTCTGATGAGGATGCTGATGAATTTGAACTGACTGGTCCAGTAACAACGGAGATAGACTTATTTGGAGTGTTTAATCTTATTTGCATCAATAACCAGCCTATATTAAATATGTTAAGAATAACTCCTGATTGTCAATACATTATTCCGCCAAAGTCTAGTTTTTTAATGGGCTCAATAGCAAATACCGCTGCACAGCTGGGTAATTATGGTAAATTATGGACACTCGCTTCGAAACAAAAACAAACCCTAAATCATCAGATTTTCAGTTGAAAAAATAGGAGGAGCAGATATCATAGTGATGGACCCTCCATGGCCTAATAAGAGTGGTAATATATATACTAAAGGAGAAAGCTAAAGACAGCGTAATTAATTTAAACAGTATCAAGATCATCAGAGTACGGTACTCAAGATATCTACGATTTGTATACTATCCCAATTTCTCAGATGATTTCATCCAAGGATTCGATTGTGGCAATATGGGTCACAAATAAACCGAAATTTAGAAATTTCATCATCAACAAACTATTCCCTTCATGGAAACTAGAATGTGTTGCCGAATGGGTTTGGCTTAAGGTCACAACGCAGGCTGAGTGCATCTTTCCCATCGACTCAATGCATAAGAAGCCATACGAACAATTAATTATAGGGCGGCCAATTAAAAAGCGTGAATCATCCCTTCCAAAAATTCATACTATAGTAAGTGTTCCAAGTGTGCGACATTCCAGAAAACCGCCTCTTCAAGGTACTTTGTTTTTACTTTTCCATTTTTTAGTCTAAGGATATGTGTTGATTATTTAACTAGATATTTTGTTGCCTTACTTGGACAAAACTGATCCTGTATGTGTCGAATTATTTGCTCGTTGTCTTATTCCTGGATGGATAAGTTGGGGTAATGAGTGTTTAAAGTTTCAACATTTAAACTATTTCGAGAAGCAAGAAGCTTCATCTTAATTTGTTTAAAGAGCTTTTAATAGACATTTGATAAGAAAAGCACACATCAGATATGCACTTTTAAATAAACAATATTAATATGTTGTTTACATCCACATCTTGCTTTCGAAGGTACTGTTTTTCTATCTAGCTATCAGAAGCGTTGTAGTTATTGCTTTTTCCTTTTATATTTGCACAAAATTACTTTTTTCATACAAATCAAAGCATATCATGCAGAATGATCAACAGGGTAAATACGCAAATATTTGTAAGTTAGATATCTACGAAAAAAAAGATCTTCAAAAAAAAAAAAAAACTATGCAGTGTACCCGAGTTTTTTTCAACAGGTGTAGCAAGGATGAATTGTATTTGTATTAGTCCTTTGTGGTAATTCATCACGCTACATATTTTTTTTTGTACACGTTAGGATTAACGCATTGCATGCATGATCAATAATTTGTAGGTGTTATCTTTATAAATAAAAGGGCATTGATGCTCTTTTTTTATTATTATCATTTCGACACCAAAAATGGCACCGATTAAAGTTATAGGAGCAAGCTTTGGAGATTGTGATACCGATAATTTAAAAACAGCTTTAAATACTTTAGGGTAACATACTAATTATAAATATTAAACGTGAGTTTCATGTAACAATTTGTTTTAAAGATACAAAACACAGCATATGGAAAGTTTTTTTGAAGATCCTAGCCTTTCGTGCGATGAATTTTACGATGCCTATACGAATAGAAAGGAAGCGGACTGGGATGCGCTATATAAAAATTATGATGCAGTTGTGGGTTGGATTGGTGCCTCATTTTATAAGGATTTACTTGACAAGTATCCTGATGCTAAAGTAGTAATGACTGTGCGTTCTGTTGATAGCTGGTATCTATCTGTAAAGAATACAAGTGCTACTCTGGGTTCAACCTCTAGTCATCCTTTCCAAAAACTCTCTACAGCCGTATGTCTGGATGGATGGATTCAAGATCCGGACAAATTTTCACAAGAGGAAAAAGTAAAGCAAATGTATTTGGATCATCTTTCTAAAGTGAAGGAAATTGTACCTGCCGGACAATTATTGATGTTAAAACAAGGAAATGGTTGGAAGGAAATTTGCAAGTTTCTTAATAAGGATGTGCCTGATACGTCCTATCCTAGTGCCAATCATGCTATTGAAATTGAAAGATACTACATTCCCTCTGAAAGACCTCATTTGATTCCAACTATTAGAATTACAACAGTTTAATTAGGTTATATATAATATGTTTCGAATAAAACGTCGAAATAAACCTTATGTGGATGTTAATCAATATATGGGAGTGCCAGTATAACTTAAAAAGTTTAATTTATCTACTTGTGCAAAGGTAACAATTGTTATTACTTACAAACCAAAGACGTCTTTTTTGTTGCATGTCCCAATGTAGGTGCCAAGATAAAAGGTACTTTTATCCAAAACCATTAATCACAAAGAGAAATTGCTTGTCAAGCGCGTAGACATATTTAATAAGTCAGGACGTTACTTGCATCCGACATTGCACTGTCTTTATTGCCTTCTAGCACCTACTGGAAGTCAGTAATAGTTACAAAAAAGTATTGAATGTCTTCCAAAACAGTAACATCCATAATCGTTTGTAAACGTAACAGCTTATCTTGAATTTTCTACAGCACCATCATCTTGTGTGTTATGAGCTAGTACACTCAAACTTGGCCTCTACAACAGTTCTCAATTAGACAAATGTTCTTTCTTTTTCTGATTGTAGAACCATTTGATTAACAATCTTAATCAGAGGATTTTGAGCATCTACTTTTTAGACACCGTTCCCCGTTCCTTTTTTTCTATGGACATGAAGACAGGAAATAACAGGCAGTTTAAATAGTTTAAAAACACATATTTTATTAAGATTAGAAAGAAAAGATACACATTAGCCACTCTAGAAGAGTGTTGCCTAGGAATGACCACGCAGAGGCTTGTATCTATGCATTCCCTTCATCTTTTTATCAAGCAAAAAGTGAGCGAAAAGAGAAAAATCCATGAATCTTTGGTATAGAAAGAGAGTGAACCGACATGAAATACCTTCCTTTAATTATCACATGTCTTATCATGCCGAAACTTAACGAAAGGCATCGCCTATACACCATTAATAGGCTGAATCAAATGGTATTGATAACGATAAACTGCCCCGGTTAAGGAAGAAAAGAGAAAGTACTACTTACATTTGGGTAGATTTTAGAAGCACATGTGATATACGGCTTTAGTGTATTTATGATTGTGTATAAACTTCCCTCTTAGTTAACACATATATTTAAGACGAACTTAGGCATTGTTGGGAACATACGTATTTCGTGGATTATTATTATACAGCTGAATCTGACGTATAGATTCTGAGTGAAATAGCGTATTTAGATGTTTTTTGGGACGCGGGTAATCTATGTATAATGTATTTACTTTATTTTATTAGGTGTTTATAATAAGCCAACGGCGACAATTAAAAAGAAAGCAATAAGAACGTTAACTCCTAAAGAGATGGTAGTAGAAGGAGCCATGTCAGTAGCTGAATCGTATTTAGAGGGAGGAGGGGAAACAGCATGATAACGAGGAGGATCTGGTGAGTCCAATGTAGGGTATACCCAAGATTCTTCCCAATAAGGATGAGGCTCATTAATACATTGGTGGATTGGCATCACATTGAAGCTTTTTTGAAGCTGAGGTAACCATTTTTCTGAAATCATAATTGTCGCATTACTATTTTCATGTTGCTAATACAAATTTTAGTTTTTTTGCTTTGATTTACTTTTGGAATGATTCAAATTACTTACCAAGGTTATATGTCCATGTTCCGTATCATTGTTTGTGGAACGATTTTTAATCCATGTTTTAAAATAAGCATCAATAACGTCAGGTTTAAGATGACCTCTACCCTTCATGACAAACTATCCAAAAAGTCAATACATGTATTTTAGTCTGCAGTATTAGTTTAGCTTACCAAATTCCAATCATTTGAATCTTGATCCCAGAGAATGGTTCTCATACCCATTTGCCATGCAATAGAACGAACACGATCATCAACATCACCATAAGGAGGTCTCCAGCATTTCGGTGTGATACCAAGTGATTCTTTAATAGCCTTCTGAGTCCAATAAAGTTGTGCAACTACTTCTTCGTTGGTCAAACTTGTCATTTGAGGATGAGACCAGGTATGAGAGCAGATAGTGTGACCATCATGTAAGGCTCTCTGAGCAGCAATAGGGAACTTGACGAGATTGGAACCAACGACTTTTTTTTTTTAAAAAAAAAAATTAGAATAGCTGTAAAATTTTTTATAAACCAACTTACAGAAAAGAGTTGCCTTTTGTTTGTTTGCTGAATCAACAAGGAAATTGTAGAACCTTGGCTGATCAAATTCCTTATCTTTTTCAGTAGTAGGATATCCAAATTTGTATGGGCCATCGTCGTAGTTCAGCCCCCAGTCACCCTTGTTAGGACAAACATAGATATCTTCAGGAATAAATGCGATTTTGGGTTTTTTACAGATACTGGCAGACCACCAACAATCGGGATCCTCCAGAGCATTATAATGAGTTATGTCTAAAACCCAATCTTTAACTGTACGTGGTATAGCGGTGCCCACTTTTGTGAAATCTAACTGTTTGATGACGGCTTGCACCTCAGGATGGTTGACTGGTGGCTGCTTATTAGTTTCCGGGTAAGCTTTCAGGTTGAATTTAAAGCCTGACTTGGGGAGCGGTCCAGCCTTGATATCTTCTTCATAAGGGTAGCCTTTAGCTATGTATTCGGGGCCTTTTATCTTGGAAAGCCAAACCGGTGAAGTTTGAATATATTCTGCTGCAACTACTTGCGCTGGCGATTCTGCTTCTGTAGGTGTTGCTGCGTGGGCTGCCGTTGACATAACGGTCAGTATCGCCGCCATGTATCCAATAATCATTTTTTTCTGCTTGTATAAAGTTGCGTCAAGAATAATTTGGAGGGGAACATGATTGTATTTTATAGAAAAAAATGAAACAAAAAAAAAAGCTATTAAACAAACTTTACAAAATTATTTGTGTGCTTAAATTGACGTAAATCAAGTTCGAATCGAGATATCTTGGCTTGGTCAAATTCTAAAAATTCCCTAAGAGTTTGTTTTTGAGATAATGCATTTATTGTACATAGATAAGAGAGAGAGAGAAAAAAAAAATAGGCTTTTGTATCAAAGGGTGTATGGGATCTAAAAATGGGTTTTTTTATGTATACAAAATAAAGTGTGAAAGAGAAAAAATTGAGAGAGTGTGTGTGTGTGCGAGAAAGTATAATTAAAAATGAAAATAAAAGTAATGAAATAAATTTAAGGCTTAATACCTAAATTTAATTTAATGCCCATACTCATTAATTCAGTAGTAAGATATCTGAATACATAAGGAATGGCAATCAAATCAATACCCTTTGATGTAGCACAAGTTCTACACTCATAAGTACGACGGTTACCCAAGGTGGAAACAATCTTTGTACAGATAGGGGATGCCAATGAACCACAAAGACGGCAGACATATGCCTGTGAGTAATCTGAACAGTTCATAAGACGATCTTGAAGCAAGTAACTGGTACCGTGAGCAAGCAATGAATCACGTTCCATCTCACCGAAACGAATACCACCATGTCTCTTACGACCCTTAACAGGTTGCATAGTAAGGTTATGAACAGGACCTGTTGTACGGACCTGGAACTTATCGTTAACCATATGTCTGAGACGTTGATAATAAACAACCTAAAGAAATAAAAAACTGTCATCACACTATCCTTGTAAATATACAAAAAAAAAAAAAAAAAATCACTTACACCAATATAAATATCCATCTTCATCTCTTCACCAGTAATACCAGAATACATGGCTTCATTACCATGGTAATTATAACCAGCACTTAATAATTGTTCACCGAAGTAATCGGCAGCAGTATTTTCTTCGTTAAATTTGAAAGGTGTACTATCTTGAGCGATACCATGAAGGGCACCTGCTTTACCAGCGATACTTTCGACAAACATACCAATAGTCATACGAGATGGGAAAGCATGAGGATTAATGATGACATCAGGTTGCATACCAGATTCAGTAAATGGCATATCAACAGCAGGATATTTTTGAGAACAAACACCCTTTTGACCGTGACGAGAAGAGAACTTATCACCAATCACAGGAGAACGAGTGATACGTAATTTAATATGCACCTTTTGCAATTCACCATTACCGCTATCATCACCTAAAATACGGACTTCATCCACATAGGCGTCTTCAGGACCCTTATACTTCTTAATGACGTTTTTACCAGTAGACTCATCAATGTAAGAACAAAGAGGATCGTCGGCAACCAAATGTGCACCGATATGAGGTAAACCATCATCTCCAATTTTGTTACGATATTTCTTTCCCTTGACAGGATCCAAACCAAATCTGTAAGTGACAGGCTCTCCACGGGCACGGTATTGATTCAAATCTACAATTTCAGCCTTGTAAACAGTACCATAACCGAAACCACGGTCATGAGCAGATTTGTTCAAGATCATAGCATCCTCCATATCGTAACCAGTGTATGAAATAACAGCAACAATGGCATTATTACCTTGTGGCCAGCCATCCATACCATAATGACTATAAAGTGCAGTTCTGACAACAGGTGTTTGACCGTTTTGAATACGATACATCTTGTTATCTGTACGATGGTTCATGACAGTACTGGGTGTACCCATAGTTTGCTTACCCATTTGACATTGGTACATGTTACGAGGAGATTGATTGAAATCAGAGAAAGGTGTTTGATTAGCAATAATTGAAAGAATGTTGGTGGGTGTGAATTCTTGATGAGAGGTGACACCAGGAACAACTTCGTCATCCATACAAGCGATATCCATATAAACTTGTTCAAAAGTACCAATCATATCAGTCTTGCCGTTACCAAGGAACTTGACGGGACGCATCATACGAGCGGGACTGGCGAATAAATAAAGACCAGGATATTCACCACCATAAGAGTTGGGAACGAGTGCGATTTCCAAATCAAGAGGAACACCTTGTTCTCCGTTGACTCTCCAAATCTTTAAACTTTGAGCAGCCTTGGCAGCAGTGGCAGGGGTACACCAACCAATAATCTTACCATCCAACATGACAACAACATCTCCGGGTCTGTTAATAGAGTGAAGGAAACTTTGAGATACACCGAGAGCAGCGAGCAAGCGAGGAATAGACTTAACATTCAAAGGCTCGTTAATAACCTTACATTTATGAGCCAAATGGTTCAAAAGACCACAAGGAGAACCATCAGGAGTATGGACAGGACAAAGGAAACCCCAACCTTCAGGTAATAACTTACGAACACTAGTGGTTTTCAATTCAGCAAAGAAAGCACCACGATGGATACAACGGAAATGTGCCAAATAACGGAAGAAATTCAATTTTTCAGCAACAATGGTGAAACCAGAGAACTGTTGAAGATCCAAACCAGTCTTACTGACAAGGTTACCAGTAGCGAGGAAATAAGACATCTTGATACCAACATCACTGTTGACCTTACGATAAGCATTTTGGAAATAAGTGTCTATCAACGAGAGTTAGCTTTCCTCTGACTCTCAAAAACACAAATAATAGAGGTGACGACTACTTACTGTTAAAGAAATCGACCTTGGCAGGGTTTAATCTGATATCATTACGGATTTGCATTTTAACACCGGTAAGCCAGTCATGAATCTTTTCCTTCATAATCATGGTATAAAGATGACCACCTAAAAGAACTTCTTGATGTTGAGGAGCATCTGGGTTATCAGCACCACACTCACCAGAAACAAGTGAGTAAAGCTTGCGAATCATGAAAGCTAAAAGGTTGAATTTATCACGGTTATCATCCATATGAACAAAGACAAGCTTCTTCAAGAGAGCTTGACCAATTTCCTTATCAGTTAAATCCTCATCCAAACCCATTGTGACTCTGAACTTTTCACCAATATAGCTCAAACATTGATCTTGAGTATAAAGAGCATAGATCTTGAAGGATCTTAACAATAATTCGATACGATCAGTCAAAAAGGTGTTTTGACGGTCACCTTGACAGAGTGCTTCGAAAATCTCTTTATCTGATGCTGAACATAATGCATTGAAAACCAACATGGCAGGCAAAAGATATTCCTGCTTACGCCAGGCGAAACGGAACATGACATTACCATCGTTCAAATAATGAATGGTATTGGTTAAAGTGGTTTGATCACGACGAGCACAACGAATAGCACAACCATAAGTAGAGTAGGTTGGGCCACGGTTTTGGAAGGAATTACGGATAATAGCAGTGACATGGTTACGACGGGGTACAATCAAAAGACGCACTAATTTCTCGATACCGTTTACAACAAAATAACCACCCATTTCCTCAGACTCTTCATGGTGAGCAACGAGTTGTTTAGGGTACATTCCGTTTAAATTACAACGATTGGATCGAACCATGACGGGGACAAGACCAAGATCACGCATGTCGGACTGGACAGGACCCCCGTTCACACGCCAGCAAAGCTTGCCTTGTAATTTACCACGATAAGTGTTGAGACGCTCACGACATTCAGAAGGATAAATACGACGACGTAAGGTAAGTGTATCACGTTCGTTGACCATGGGTTGGTTTAATTTGACGTCTTCGAGCCAAAAGGTAAGTTTGTTACCAAGTGTTTGGCCGGTAGGATCAACATTAACGTCAGTCGATGCATTATCAAACACAGAGAAACTTCCAATATCTGCAACAGCATAATCCAATAAACCCTGTTGACCTTCTCCACCGAATTCACTGATACTGTTGAAAGCTTCAATATGGGGTGCAACGACTTCCTGTAAAGAGGGTGTGCCGAACTTTGAGTCGGAAGGGTTACGGAACATAAGTTCACGTTCCACTGTATTAAATTTCGACATGTCTACAGTTATTCCTTCCAGGTAAATGGTGTGGTTATAGCAGAAGAAAAAAAAAAAAAAAATAGTCTTGTAAAATTAACTCTTTTTAAGCCACACAAATTGTCAGAAAATCCACCAACCATATTAAGGCATTTATCCAGAATAAATTGGGAAGCCAGACCTGGGCAATCAAGTGCAGCGGAATATCATTGTCGCCAAAAAAAAAAAAAATCAACTGATTCAACCAACAAGGATAATCCTAGATAATGAGGACTTATTAAAGTATTCGCACCAGAAATTCAGATAAATCAGAAAGATTTCAAACCAACGAAAAAAAAATCTCTCGGATAGACGTAAGAAAATAACCAGACAACTAGCAAACCAATAAATGACATTCAAACAACGAATATAAATATATTAAACGATTCTGGATTCTCCATAGCGGCACCCATCTTAAATAAATTCAGAGTGTCTGATTCAATCAAGAAAGTTGTCTGTGGTGATAGTGTCACAAGCGGCCTTTATTGCGGGAGTCAAAAGGGCGCTACAGGAGGCATTGATCCAAGTTTATTGACAGATAGTTCAGGTATAACAAACTAATACCTTATATATTTATTCACCATTTGCTGACCTATTTTTTAGACTGATACAACCTTGGCAAACCCCCTGATAGAACAATAAGACAATAAGCTTTTGAAAGAGGATAAATCTGTACAGGGAAAGAGAATACAAGGTCAGCATGTCGAGAAACTTGGTTTCTTTACTCCTGTCCTTTAAAAGAGAAAGTTTTCATTTTGTTCATACTCGATATTTTTTTATTTTTTTAAAAAATCGTAACTAACATTACATATACTTGTATAGTTCATAAAAAAATAGAAAAATATATACGTATAAAAAAATATATTATGCTGAAACCTAATATCAAGTAACTATTTGTTTTTTACTGGAGAGCCGCAAATCCAACTGCATCCAAGACCAAAACTAATCCAGCCTATTTTTTTGAATAAGTTTGCACTAGAAGTATTCAAGTATTCTACAGCAGCACAAAAGTAAAGATCTGCCGCATTTTCAGGAATCGCTTGTTTATAGAAAGCAGCATATTGCTTACATACATCATGTAAAATCATATCAGCATAGCCTTTGCGACGGTGTTCAGGTAAGACATGAAGAGCTCCCACACAAACTGGAAAAAAGACTTTTTGAGTTTTCTTTTGGTACTTATCATTTATTTCATAGTGACTTACAATCCCGATGGGTCATACTCCAGGCAGCCAGCTCGTCATTATCAACTCCTCTTATAGCACTAGAAAGGCGGAAGCAATCCTCAATATATTTGATGTCAAAGGTTACCTTATTTGAGGAACGTACCTAATAGAGTTAAAGCTGTAAGCAAGCAATTTAATTGCATTATGAGTTTGTTAAACAATCTTTTTTTTAACCTTTTGGATATCCTGATGTTCTAATTTAGTCATCTTTAAATCATAAGGTAGGGTTATCTTCCTATCCAGATCTAAAGACGATGCTGGTTTAACAAACTTGAAACAAGGAGTCTCAAACCGGGCATCAATTAGTTTATGAAACACTGAAGACCATAGCAAGTTGACTTTTAGGAAGACTGTTTTTTTTAATAGAATCATCACATTAGTATTAATTGACATATTTACCTAAATGTCAAAATTAGGATTTATTTACCTTCCCCTTCATGCATTTCCATAAATGCCCTCATGACAGACTCGAGAATGTCCTTACTTTGATTGTAGAGAATTTGAAGCTGAGGTTCCACGAAGTAGTTAGGTGAAAATTTTCCTTTGTAAACTGCACACCCAGCCAACTCTCTAGCTTCTTCTGTGAAAGTGCCTAAATCCAGGACAACTTCAGAGGTGACAAAAACCCGAATTCGATATTTAGTGTCAAAAATCCAGACAACGGGGTCTTTGCAAAGAAAGGGATCGGGATGAGATGTCCAAATACAGCATTTGCCTTTATGATCAGTTTCGTAAAAACCTGTACCTAAAAACCAACCGAGTAACATAGTAGTAGTGGGTACATGCTGAACCAAATAATTTTTTAATTGATTATAATTGTTCTGAAGAGAAAACTTGTGCAATACAGACATCTTTTGAGTGAAAGAGAGTTCATCCAAAGAATGGTGGTTCAAGGTTCTATTTTTGACGTTTAAATATGACGTGGATAGCTACGCCATAATCGTCAACTTCTTACCATTTCCGTTGTAACAACCGGATTTTGGAGTGATAGAAAATCAACCGTCAACCTTATTAAAATGTACATTGCATATCTTTTTCTATAAATACTTGTAATTCTTTAATTTAATAAGCCAGAGTTTGCTATTTACAGAGATTTACTTATAACATATTGATATACTCCGCTTGCTACCTTATAGCATGGCGCTCACTACTTTTGCCAGTCAGAAGAAATAGAAAATTTACACCGTTGTAGCGTTCAGAGATATAAAATAACAACTTTTTATCATACTGCAAACAGCCCTAAATGTAATTCAAAACTTATGTGGCCCCCTTTTTTCTCTGTTTTAATAAAGAGATTCTATATATCACTTGAGCTATACTACATATAGTAATCTCTCTTGTACTGTGCCATAAACTAGAGAAAATTCGGGTATTTGTTTGGGCAACCGAGCCGATCTTCGACTAAAACATGTTCGAGAGTTTTGATTTTCACTTCGAATACTAAATAGTGCCGCGCAATCTGCATTAAATACTCATGGTCGACTTTATTTGGTCTAAGGTATATGTCGGATATTAAGTGTGTATAATGGCCACCTTTTACTTACTTGAAAACAATGTTACACTCTCAAACTGTCTATGTAATTTAGCAAAAAGACTTTTAGGTAAAGCGGCATGAAATAGTAGTCATATAGTTTTTATGATGGAAGAGTTCACATGAGTTTTTATTATAAATATCAAGGCAAACTTTTGTTGCGAAGTAAGTACATAGTCAAATTACGTAAAGAGCCAAATCTCAAAAACTGGCAGAGTTGTGGAACATGAAAAGTTTGTTATCGAACATATTACATTGACACCAAGAATATGAAGGCAATGCATGAAAAGGAGTTAAAATAACTCGACAGATGCTAAAGACTATGACTGACGCTTTCTTGATTCAAAAGGTGCCTATTGTTTCTGTATATTAATTGAAATATCCAACAGACATTCTTATTCATGCTTTTACTATGTTATCGAAGCCTATTGAAATTGTTGAATCGTATGGTCATGAGTATTTCAGGGCTAAAAAAAAGGGTTTTAACCGCATTTTATTTTTATTGGGCGAAATAAAGCTCTTAAAAACGGTCACGTACACAATGTATTTTGTTCGCTTCCCCTTCATTTTTTTTCTTCTTCTACAGTGTTTATTTTAAGAAATGCAACCTCAACCACACGTATTTCAACAACATCCTGGCGCCATGGCGCAACAAGCAATGGCAGCAGGCGGACCACAGGGTATGGCACCACCAGCCAATTACAGGAAAAGACCCAGTGAAGCTGACAAACATATAAAGTTCGTGTTTTATATTACAATAATGTTGCAATTTGCTTACATAGTTCCTTATTAATAGAAAAAAGAGACCTACCGATAAAAACATGCCTCACAAAGTAAGTAAACATTTACTTTGAGCAAAAAAAGGTGGTTTTTTTTTAAAACAAACTAATTTTTATAAAGATTGAATCTTTTGTACCCGAATCAAAGCTTTATACAGATCTAGTTGAATTTGAAAAGACGCTCGATGCAACCATCATGAGAAAGAGATTGGATATTCAAGAAGCTTTAGGAAAACCCACCAAAGTAATGAGAAACAAATAATTGTATTCCCAAGCCATCGTGTACTAACTTTATATCTAGGTCCGTCGTACCCTTCGTTTATTTATCTCCAATTCAGCTGAACAGTCTTCCAATACAGAAAACGACGTGAATGGATTTGATTTAAATAATGGAAATGTTCCCAGCTGGACACTCAAGATTGAAGGCAACTTATTGGACGTAAGTTCATCTCTCACTTAAAAAAAAGTGTTATTAAGAGAATTGCATAATTAGGCGCCTTCCAAACAACCACAACCCGTTCAGAAATTGACATCCTTCTTTCGTTCAGTTATTGTAGAACTGGACAGAGACCCCAACTTATATCCTGAAGGCAACTTGATTGAGGTAGGGACTAACGATTATAGGAGATTGTCACGAAAAGAAACTAATAACGGGACGTGTATTATATATAGTGGCAAAAGCAACCTAATACAAGTGATTTTGACTGCATTGAAATTAAACGCAAGGGCGATATGAACATCAAGTGCAAAATTATTCTTCATTTAGAGTCCAACCCACAAAAGTTCAAGTTATCACCAGCATTGGCTGATTTGCTGGATGTGAAGTTAGAGACAAAACCTCAAATTGTGATGGGTATTTGGAACTATTGCAAAAATCACAAGTTACAAGATGCGGAGGATAAACGATTGATTCGCTGTGATAATCGCTTAGCACAGATATTCGGGTACCCTCAACTTCATTTCTCTCAGTTACCCGAGTTGATTACACCTCATTTAAGCCGACCAGATCCCATTGTCATTGATTATACGATTCGAGTTGATAAACCAATTACACTTTCCTCAAAATGCTACGATATTGATGTTGAATTGGATAGCATTGTTCGTCAAAAAATGATGCAAATCGTATCCTGTGCACAGACTCAAAAGGAAATTATGGGCTTGGACGATAAAATTGTCCAGTGCGTACAAAGTATCAATAACAGCAAGATCAAACGTGATTTCTTGATGCAATTCTCAAAGGAACCTGTAGAGTTTATTAACAAATGGATCGCAAGTCAGGCAAGAGATTTAGAGGTGATCCTTGGTGAATCCAAGGTCAATTTGGAAGAAATCAGACAAACGGATTTCTACAAGCAACCTTGGATGAAGGAAGCTGTATTCCATTATTTAACAACAAAAGTAAGTGGACGTATATTTTTATTTTGGGATGAATAATGATGATTAATACTTTGTAATTAGACACAACAAAGAATGCAAGAATTACTCACATCCCAGCGTGGATAATATAAATACTATAAATAAATATTTCTATATATTAAGCCCAGAATTTAACACATGTAGGTTGAACATGTTCAACGCTAGAGACTTGTTTCAATAAACCGGTATGTTTATCCATCTTGAAGACAACGACATTGTCGGTATCCTAAAAGGATCAGATTAGATTATGCAAAGTAATTTTTAAAAGAAATATGACTCACCTTGTTACCAACAAGCAAGAAGGAACCAGTGGGATCAAAAGTAAAATGACGAGGATGCTTTCCTCCTGTGTTCTGGTAACCTACTGTCTTCAATTTACCAGTAGCCTGATCAATCTTAAAGATGGTAATGACATCATAGCCGCGCATAGAAACATACAAAAATTTACCGTTGGCGGGAATATCGATTTCAGAACCGAGATTCTCACCCTGGAAATCCTCGGGTAAGGCATGAATCTTTTGTACGAGATTAAACTTTCCTTTATGGAAATCAAATTCGAGCATAAACACATCATTGGATAGCTCAGATATAACGTAGGCAAAGTTGTTATTATTGGGAGCGAACTTGATATGACGAGGACCACTTCCAATAGGAAATTGGAAATCAGAATGACGCGTTAAAGATCCCGTCTTTTTACGATCAAATTTGTAGGTTATCAATCGATCACAACCAAGATCATTGGTGAATGCATAGCGTTGTCCGACAGGGTCCAAATCAATCGAGTGCACATGAGGTTTTTCTTGACGGTCAGGAACTCCGCCTGTAGCATTGTACCATTGACTATCGAAAGGGTTGGAAACAATAGCTCCCAATTCTCCGTCTTTATCGCTAATAGGCAAGACGGCAGCAGAACCACCATTGTAGTTGGCAACCAACAAAAAGTTTCCAGTCACGTCACAAACAGCATAACAAGGATCTTCACCACCCGATGGTTGTTCATTCATTAAGGTCAATTCACCCGTTTTCTTGTTGCGACTGTAAGAGGAGACATAACCCGTGTTAGCACCATTGTAAAGAGGTACTTCATTTACAGCAAACAAATGGTTGTTACTGGTAGTAAAATAAGAAGGGTTGACACTCTCTACTGCCAATCCCTTGGGAGTCAAGATACCCGTGTTTGTATCAAAACCATAATGGTAAATACCAACACTGACATTGTTTGTATACCCAGAAATATAAACAGAAGCGTGCATTTAAGATAATAAGGATAAAGAAGAGATAAGGGGAGAGCATATTTTAATTTCAGGCTCTTTAATATACTTCGGTTACCCGCACTCTCCCATCTTACATAATTCTTTCCCAAATGCCCACTCACAAACTATCTAAAAACGGGAAGCGGGTGATGTCAGCAGACGATGCTTACGTAATATGATGGAATTACAAGAAAGACGGATAAGAATTGAACCGGTACCAAAAAAAAAAATAAAAAATGTCGTTAAATCAAACGCGTCAAAGATCGGGTATCACACAGTTGAAATTCACATGAGACATGCAAAATAGTGATCGGGACATCAAAAAAGGTCTGTGTTGATGAAAACGCGTGAGAACATTAAAAAGGGAGCCGGTTTCTCCCCCTCTTTACCTTCATGCAAACTAGGTAATGGGCAGAACCGTAATTACAAACATATTAGCTTTCACACTCTGGGAACTCCCATGATGACACGCTTATCATTGGCTCCATACATCCAGTATTTTTCGAAACATGTGGGAAACAAGTTTTTTTATAGTATAGACAAAAAAATATTCAAGAGATGTATAATCTCTTAAATTTTTTTTATTAAAAAACAGCAATATTTATTTTAGAATGATATTTGTTTTAGAGGGATATCTAAAAGCTTGAAGAAATTTACAAAGCGGCAGCATCGACCTTGGCAGCATAAGCCAAAAGATCAATAACACGGTTACTAAAGAGAAAGTAGTATGAGTATACACGTAAAATAAACACAATCAATCTTATATATTCTTACCTGTAACCGAATTCGTTATCGTACCAGGAGACGAGCTTGACGAAGTTTTCGTTAAGAGCAATACCGGCAGCGGCATCGAAGATGGAAGACTATAAGTTTGATACAAATAAATAAATATACTTCCCAACACACTTGTACTTTTTTGTTTATAAATAAATAAAAAACTTACTCTGTCATCACTGACGAAATCTTGAGAGACAACTTGGTCTTCGGTATAACCGAGGATACCCTTCATCTCGTTCTCGGAAGCCTTCTTGATGGCAGCCTTGATCTCATCATAAGAAGCACCCTTCTCTAATCTGACAGTAAGATCAACGACGGAGACATCGGGAGTAGGGACACGGAAAGCCATACCGGTAAGCTTACCGTTAAGTTCGGGAATAACCTTACCGACAGCCTTGGCAGCACCAGTGGAAGAGGGAATAATGTTGGCACCAGCACCACGACCACCTCTCCAATCCTTGTTGGAAGGACCATCAACAGTCTTTTGGGTAGCAGTAGTAGCATGGACAGTGGTCATCAAACCTTCAACAATACCGAAGTTATCGTTGATAACCTTGGCGAGAGGAGCGAGACAGTTAGTGGTACAAGAAGCGTTGGAGATAACCTTAAGGTCAGCAGTGTACTTCTCGAGGTTGACACCACAGACGAACATAGGAGCATCAGCAGAGGGAGCAGAGATGATAACCTTCTTGGCACCACCGGTTAAATGAGAAGAGGCAGCATCAATGGTAGTGAAGACACCAGTGGACTCAACAACATAGTAGGCTTCAGCCTTACCCCAAGGGATTTGAGCGGGGTCACGTTCAGAGAAGACAGAGATCTCCTTACCGTTGACAACGAGCTTACCATCCTTAGCTTCAACAGTACCGTTGAAACGACCGTGAACGGAATCGTACTTGAACATGTAAACCATATATTCGAGGGGGATGAAAGGATCGTTAATAGCGACAACTTGGACCTCGGGGTTAGCGAGAGAAGCACGAAGGACAATACGACCAATACGACCGAAACTAAAGCAAAGGGTTAGAATTAATTCATCATGCAGATGAAAACATTAATCACTTACCCGTTAATACCAACTTGAGTAACCATTTTTTAAAATATGTAAAAATATATAATGTAAAGAAGAAACGCGTAGCTTTGTCCAAAATCCGAAACATCTTTTATACCTTTTTTTTAATCAAGATAAAATCATGGAATCATTGTGTGTAACTCAGTCCAAGTTGAAAATTTTTTGTGACTCAGAATCTTTCTTTTTTTAGAAACGACGCGAGCTACATAGTGCAGTAAAAGATGCTTTAGAGTTTCTCAAACGTACCCTACCCATTCGGTAAAAAGCGCAAAATCTGCAGTCGCAATATCACATGATTATCAACCTTTACACTTTTTACCAACCCATATACGCGTCTTATCTTGATTATCATCCAGCGCAGAATCATTACTAGCACTTTTACTAGCGGTAGTCATTTGTTTGTGTAATGGCTGATGTTATCTTTGATAATCATTGAAAAAGGGATGGGGTTAAAATGTAAGGTGATTTTATCGATTAAAAGGTGCAGTTTCAATTTTTTTTTTTTATGAATAAAAAGGGTAAAAATGACATCTGTTGGTCATATACACAACACATCAAATACAAAACCCTCGTTGTTCTTTGGTGTAACTCAATTCCCATCAGCCATCATCATCGTCGTCATCACCAAGCAACATAGAAAAGCCTAGATTTTATCAATGCTTATCAAAAACTAGCCTAAATATGCATGCACACGAACTGACCACTGTGCTTATTTTATTTTGGCTATCATATACTGATAAAGCCAAATCCCATGTGGAATAAGAGAAAGGGATCATCATCAAGATCCCATGCATTCTTTGGGGGATGGGGTGACAAAAACTTAATATTTGATCTTCCGCTACAAGGCTGTTTGGATTATTCACTCTTTCTTTCCTGTTCTATTCCTGTTGGAAACGCAATGGCGGCATCTGTTTAAAGTGGGTCAGGTTTGTATGTTATCCCAGTGTCGAGGGTACGTTCAAAGGGGGTTTCAAGATTTTCTAGCACAGAAAGATTTGAACATGGGGCACCCTCGAGATGGAAGATTCCATGGGAGGTTCAGTAGGCATCTGCCATGAACGGGTAAAAGCTGGAGATGAAAGGTAAATAGTTTCTTTATTGAAAGTGTGTAAAGGAAGAGGTCTGGGAGTTATCCAAGGATAAACCAATATGCCATGCTACAAGGTAATGTGTGTATTAGATTTGATGAGTCCAACGAAAATGACGGCACTGGATCGTAGTCCTTCTAGTTATAACACCCAGCTTCTTGTTCCAGCCTAACGGCATTTATTGGCGTTTTTTGTTTTGTCACAAGACATAATCCCGGAAGCATCACGGACACTTGTGAAATTTATCATCTTTTAATTGGCCAAGGCGCCCTAATAAAAGCCAAAATTTGGAAAACAAACAATGAACAATTGTAAACCTGGCTTGACAAAAGGATAAAGGACATATTTGTAGTGACAAAGACAACATAGTTTGAGAAAGGATTAATTGAGTTGCGGTTAAAGTATAGGTACATCAAGGGTGGGTGGGCTCTTACCCTTGGGATAAAGTTTCTGGAATCTAGATTTGTGACGATTGGCAAATAATGAGCAAAAGGTGACCAAACCTGCTTTATTTATCAAAATAAGCATCAATAAACAGAATTTGTTATTTATTAACTTGGTACCTCCATTTATCAAGCATGGCTCTAAATATAAATATTGGTACTCTGCATTCTAACTGTTTCCTTCAATCCATCCATTACTATATCTCATGCGTTCTTTCTTCCGTTGTCTAAACTAAATATACCAGATGGATAATTGGGGTATCTTGCCCCCAACTCTACTGTTATCTTGACTGACAGCTTCAATTGAAAGCTGTTGACATGTTAAGCACAATTGTTGATGATATCGCCAAGTTGGAAGATGGAATTGAGGTATATTCTTACACTAATGAATATGTTCTTTTCGTCGCACCTCTTCACTTGAAAATTTTAAACTTCAAGATCAATCTACCTGTAAAGTTCTGTAAAGTTCTGATACGGGTGCGAGAAAAAAAGCAGGCGCATCGCCCTTTTTGATAGAAGTAGATACACTCTAAAGATAAATGGGAGAATAATTAATCTGTTGTCAATGATACCCTGTTTGAGCATAATAGTCGTAATAATTGTACAATTCAGTAACTTTTGCATACATAACATAGTCAATATAATATTACATTAAGAGTCTCTCGATAGTATTGGTTGTTTTACATTGCATTGATATATGATATGGTATTACCCAAGTGTGCATATGCACTAAAAGCTCAAAACAACTTGGAATACGGAATTGGATTATTTCACAGGTACTTTAAAGTATTTACAAGTGTAAATCTCATCACATATCCGAGATCGTCCAATCTTCGTATCTGATCTAAAAAGAACAAATTCTCTCACTGGGACTTGTGACAAAGTTGGCGGAATGTTACCGAATCTCATTCATCCTCCTATTCAGCTCAAAAATGTATTGACAACACTACACAGCGAATGTATCAAAAAAATCGATACCGTGATAAGTTCTTGCATAAGTCATTATCTATAAATCGATAGGCCATAAAGTTTGTTTTACTTTATTTTTTCCTTTTTTTTTCTACCGTGGTAAAATAGACACTTAGCGTGCTGTATTTGACATTTTGTCCTACTTTATGATCCTAAAGTACTATATAATGCAGATGTAACGAGTATGAATCCAATTGATAAAATATACTCATGCAAGACTGCCTGCGACGATTAATGCACAGTTTTGTAATAAATAATCAATGTTTGTATTTCGCATTTCATAAACCACTCGGATCTTGTCTTTATATGTGTATTTATCTGCGTATCGTTTTTAAAGTAGTATATAAAATAACATTTTTCTAAAATTTTAAATGTTGCATAAACAATGTGTTAATAAGACCTGGTACAAGCGTCTTGTTTACTCGAGTTATTCATGTTAGGGTTATCGATTTGAATTTGTGTAACATGTATTTTATTTCCACCAATCGACAAAAACTATGAGCCTGACTGTATTATAATACAGAAACACCTTATGCAAAATAAGTACAGTTGGTAAATGATGATGCAGTCAGGCTTGTTTGAGCAGAATTTTTTTCCCAGTTGAAAAAAAATCCTTATTTCTTCCGTTTGTTCTTTTCTTTCCCTCTCTCTCTCTCACTTTTGTTCAATTTTTATTTCAAAGAATAACTTGGTTCAAGATACTTTATCAACTCTCATTCTAAACTGGAGTTACATATGGCTGCGTCATTATATTCATGTATCATGAAAGCAAGGCAATACTTGTCCAAGGACAACAATAACAATTATTGTCTTTTGCACAAAGTATATTACTCTACTACGTGGTGTCCTTACTGTGGACATAATCTTTGTAAGTCTTGCTTAAAGAAAAGCAGTGAAAAAACAATGTTTATCCCACTTTTTTTTTTTATGAATCTATATTTTTCTTTGTAGAGCAATGATGGGGTTTTTTCTCTCTGTATGTCTCGATTTGACAAGAATATCCATATTTTCCCTCTTATCTAACTAAAAATTATTTATCCCATGACAAAAAACCTTTAATCTTGTCACCTTTATTCTTTACACAATGCCTGATGACCTCTCTCTTTTTAGGAGGGGCCATCAGGTAATGTGTTACTCAACCCTTTCTTTAGCCCCGATAGACACGACAAATACGAAATAGTTTGTTCAACGTCTGCTGATTTTTTTATGTCTTTTTTTACTAGTGATCAGTATTCAGCTGTGCATATATTCAAACACTGTTATAATTTTAGAATCAAAAGAGAGAGAGAGAGAGAAAAATTACTTGTCGTTTCATTAGTGCAACAAAAAAGGACGAAGTGTCGATAAATCATGTTATTCTGGATGATCTTGTTCTCACGAACCCAAGTCTTTACTTACTGCATACACTCATTTTCATGAGCTGATTGTTGACGTGGATCCATAGTTGCGCTCAATAATAAATGTATTGCCAAATAGAGCGTTCTACTACGCGAATTTACACATTGGTGATCAACGAGCTCCTTTTGTGGTATCGACCTATATTTACAAATGATTTATCATTAATGGAGGTCTATGTAGACTGGTGAATCTAATGGGTTGTGCTCCCACTCATATGCGTCTGTCTTAATTGTTAATCTCCATATGCGCGCTTCAGACGAATGATTAATTGTCCAGAAGTACATCAAGTCCGCACCTATGCCCTTACGACCAGGGGATCTGTGCGTTATACACATGATTAGAAGAATAAACAGAAAGCCTTTCTTTTTTTTATTATTAGGTTAAGTTAGTAATACAGTAGATTATAGTTGATAAGGATTAAATTTTAAGAAAATATTCATGAATTTCTTCGAGCGATTTACCAGATGTCTATAAATATAAGAGAGAAGGTATAAGTACAATGTAGCACAATGGTTGCCAAAAAAAAAATACCTCTGGCATCAAACGAATTAACATGAGTAACAAAACAATAGAGAGACCTGCATAGAACCAAAAAGTACCAGCGGCAGTAAATGCTTCATTCATGGATAAGAAAGTGGTGGAGATAATCAAATTACAAATCCAGTTGACGGCTGTAGCAACACCATTGGCTTTGCCTCGGATGGACATGGGAAACATTTCAGCTTGAGCCAACCAAGGAATATACCCAAGTCCGAGAGCATAACTACCGACATAGACGACTAAAAAGGTTAACAAGAGACCCGTGATAGTTTTATCTTTTGACTGTGCGGGACATCCTGTGGCACTTTGGAAAATATCAGCAAGGTTGTCTTTGGAAGCAACACAGATGTTGGAAGCAATTGACCAACCGCATTTACTATCCAAGACACAACGAGCACAGTTTCCAGAGTAGTTGATACATTCACTCTGTTGGGTAACAAATCCTTGCTGGGCAGCAAATGTACCACCCAAGGCAATTAAACCCAAAATCATGGCAACCATTGTGTACAAGAGCATCTTTCTGCGGCCTACTTTATCAATTACAGTGACAGCAATGGCCGTAAAGACCATGTTGGTGGCAGCCACAATAATAGCAACACTAGTAGCTCCTTCGTTACTTCTAAAACCTGCCATTTGTAAAATAGTAGCAGCATAATACATGGCTGCATTAAAACCGGACAATTGTTGGGCAGCTTGCAGAATACAAGCTTTTTTTTTCAGGGACAAAATATGGTTAGTTCTTGTATCACAGCAGTAAATTGCAATAACTCACCAATCATCATAGGCATAAAATTATCGCGGTGTAAAAAGTCTTTGAAGGAACCTGATCTACAAGCATGAATATCATCATCAATCATCTTAATTTCTCGGTCAATAAATGTATCGGTGACAGAATCTCCATAGACTTTGCGGATGGCACTTTTGGCTTCATCGAATTTCTGGATAGCCACTAATCGTCTAGGTGATTCGGGAAGGAAAGGCATGATGACAAATTGGAATAATGCGGGAACACCAGCAACACCAAACATATATCTCCAGCCATTGGGTACTCTAGCAAAAGCAATATTCATGACATAGGCCATGACTTGTCCGAATGTGATGACAAGTGTGTTTAAAGTAGTCAATCTACCACGGATATGCTTGGGAGAGAGTTCACTGACATAGACGGGTACAATCATGGAAGCAATACCGACAGCTAAACCAACAACAATTCTACCAAACAAGAGTACGCCATAGTTAGGTGCTAAGGCAAGGATCAAAGCTCCCGCGATAAAGATCACTGAAGAGACAATCACAAGAATCTATTCGGGATTGTTTTGATTAGATTTTTTTTTTTTTTTTCATATAGGTAACAGTAGTACAAACCTTTCTTCCAAACCTATCACTTAACTAGTAATACCAATAAATTAGAATTTCTTTGTGTATGTGTAAATAAACATGAAACATACAATACCAGCACCAAAACCACCAAAGATTGCACCAAAAGTGGTTGCTCCAACAACAAGTTCCTTTTGAACACTGTTCATATGGAACTCATCTTCCAAAAATGTCAAAGCGCCAGAAATGACTAAATTATATAAAATTAGAAGTCAAAATCTGTAACTTTTTTTTTGTTTATGTACATACCACCGGTATCGTAACCAAACAAGAAACCACCAACACAAACGCAAATAACCAACAAGTAAACAAAAGGTGATGCCTTGCCAGTCATTTCAGATTCATCCGAGATCTCCTCATGGGGTTCATAAATCTCTTCATGAGGATCTAACACTTTTTTAGTGTTGTAGTCTGTCATTTCTGACTTTTGACTTTTGATATTATCTACACTCATTCTTGTAATGAGATTTTGTTAATAAATATCCTTCAAAAATACAATCATTCTAAAAATTTTACCAGTAAGCTGAAAATTGAACAATTACTCTACTAGATTTGAGAAGAAAGCAACGCTTCCTTGATTTTTTTTTTTTTTTTTTTTTTAGGAAATGTCCAAACTCTGTGTTTAAAAAAAAGCAAACACGTGATGTGTTTACAAAAGTGCACAAAAGTACAAAACAGTAAAAGCATTGATGCACATCTATTAAATAAACATCTCGTCTATTATATTTTACCGAGCTTTATTTTCTTCTCGTTTTGTTTAGAGGCTATCAAATAGAAGTATGCCAAGACATCTTTCAAGTAAGATCTTCTCACTAATTACGACTCCCCATCTGTGGTCACACAATTGGCTTGGACTCTGCGCAATATGAAGTGTGTGTGGGCTCTGTGAATTCAAAAAGCGCCCTCGAATCAACATTTCCTATGAAATATTGCCAGCGCCGTTCTGATAACAGTTTGTTATCAAACCGAGCTTACAATTATGTATCTAGATTAAATTAAAAAGCGGCTTATTGAGCATAGAACGAACTCCAACGGGGAAGAGATGCTCTTATTTATGAGCTCTTAAAATTGACAGTTCGTTGGTTGTCCGGGCCGACATGAATTAATCTACTAACGTCAAAATATCCTGTTCTGGTTGATTCAAGAAAATACGGGTGTAAAATCTCTATCATGACAGACTCTATAGCTTACGTTTGTGGTGGATATTATGGTCTTTCGTCTACTGACATTAAACGAGTGACAGAAAGTAGACGAATTGAGTAACTTGTGATCTACATAAATCATGGATAGGACCTGTCTTGAAAGCTTTTACTTGGCCATGGACAATGAACTTGTTCCTATACCTACCAGCTATCCTTTGTTTAGAAGAGCGCTGCTATTTCACCCCTTACTCCCCTTTTGGGGAAGAGTTTTGGTAAAAAGACTAAAGCCGATATTACAAAGACCATTATAGGATACACGTGTCTGTTTAAATAAGTGCATATTGGATTTAGCCGTCAAATATCTTTCTAATGGGTGCCGTGAAGAGTTAAAGAAACTCCTGCATGCTTCCCTCAGGCTTTGTAATTTTGGTTATTTCAATTGACGGGTTTTTTTTTTAAAAAATTATGATATTTTCATTGGAGCGGTTCTCAAATATCAAGAATATTTTTTTTTTTCAAAAAGAAAAAAAAAGTTGAATTGAGCAAAAGGACACACATCTTCATACGTTTTAAAAAAAATATTTAACCAAAACCGCCAGATTCCTTTTCTATTTATACAGGTATTATGAACCCTTATTCAAACGGAGGAAATCAAAACAACGCATATCTTCCATATGGTCAACAACAGCAATACATGACAAACCTTCCAGCAGAGATGCAGTCTGTCGTCAATGGTTTTCCTTCTCAAAAGATTGACGGAAACGCCAGTAATGCTAGCGGCAGTCCTCAGCAACAACCTGCTTCTTTCGACCCATCCTTAATGGCCAACTTGATCGCAAAGAGGCAAATGTACGGACAACCTTCGCAACCTCAACAGCAACAACAGCAACAACAACAACAACAACAACAACAAGCTTTTAGTCCCACAAACTCTTCCATGGGTGGATCTCCTGCTATTTCTTCTTTACAAAGTCCAAGACAACAAAGCCCAATGATGAACAATAACGTGAACTCTATGGCACAGTTGCAACAACAAAACTATAGAAACCCAAGCATAAGTAATACCAATATGAATACACCCACCTTGAACAATACTCCAAACTTAAACGTTATGTCAAGCATGAACAATACTCCCAACATGAATAGCAATGCTCAACAACAGCAGTGGAGTAAGCAACAACAACAAATGGCGCAGATGCAGCGTATGGATGAGCAACAACGTCAACAGTTTATAATGATGCAACAGCAACAACAACAGCAGCAGCAACAACAAATGAGAAAACAACAATTTCAGCAAATGCAACAGCAAATGCAACAACAAACACCTGTTTTACCTACCACCACCATGTCGCCAATGTCAGAACAGCAATCTTCACCCATGAACAGTCTCGATATGATGGCAGAACAAAAAAGATTATCGCCAGTCAATAATATCCCCCCTAACATTGTCACACATACTGCAGTTGCTGGAGGTCCTGATGCTGATTTAAATACAAAACGAGTAGAAGTCGTAAGTGGTGGTTTATATATATATGGCATGTTTATTTTCTTGGACTGACTTTTGTCTTCTTTTGACGTGATATAGATATTAGCTTTGAATATAGAATTGATTCGATTATGTATCGAAAGTCAAAATACAGGTGTCAGCTTGGAACCTAATTTGGGCATGTAAGTCACCATAATTTTTTTTTAAAACAACTTGGGGGATGTTGATGCTTTTTTTTTCAGCTATCAATCCAGGTTACAATCCAACTTGACGTATCTCGCTACAATGGCAGACATTTCAATGGTAGAGCCAGGTAAAGAATATAAGGCACCATCCCCACCTGACTTGAAGCCATTACCAGCACCAAAATCAGAGATTGGAAAAAAGATTCACGAGATCCTCAACACAGCTCAAAATTTATTCCATGAACGTAAAGAATCGCCTGTTGGCAATCTAAACTTACAGCAGCAAATCATGCGTCAACAGGCTGCTGCCATGCGTCAACAGCAACAACAGCAGTTTTTGAAATCCGCTAGCCCCACATCCGTCACAACACCTGTGAGTACACCCACTACACCACGCAATATGATGACATTAGATCCTCAAGCCATGATGTTGAGACAGGCACAACAGGCACAAGCACAGAACCTCATGCAGCAGCAGCAACAACAACAACTGAGACAACAGCAGATCATGATGGGATTAAACAATACAAATGGTTACCCGCAGATGGATGCAACATCTTCTCCCGCTGCTAATACGATACCACAACAGATTAGTCCAAACGATTTATTAGCAGCCAATGGTATGATGAACCCATCCAGCATGATGATGAATCCAAATAACATTATGAATAATATGTATAATAACCCAAATGATGACCCGAATAATTATAATAATGTTATGATGATGATGCAAAGACTTCAACAGCAACAAAACCAAAATCAATAAAATATTCCTCCATTTTTTTTAAATTTAATCTGAATATGTATTTCGGCGATTGTAGACATAGGATGAACGGGTATAAGAGTATTGTGAATGGGTTGCTATGTCACACAAAACACGTCGCGACATTGTCAAATATCATGGAAGAAATGCATTTAAAAAGAAGTCATGAAATGACACTTGTTAAACTACGATAAGATGGCAGACTTTTTATTTTTGTTGATGATAATTAAGGGCTATTCTGCTCATGCAATATGTAAAAATAGATCATTATACTCCACATGCCAATCTACACAATAGAGAAAATGGGTCAGAGTCGAGTCAAATTGGATACGTAACCGCGTATATATTCCTATCAATATCTGCCTTACTGCGGCGTCTGTGAGATACGCAACGGAACCTACCTGTAGAGGTTTGCTACATTTTCCCAGGTATACTCATGATACAATATAAATATTTTTAGTGAAGAATCACCAGTTAAATAGACTAACTAGGGCGTTCATATTTGTGTCTTACAGAGAAGCAAGGCGAACCTTTATCTGACTGTGAAGTTTAAGTTTTTGTAAATATTTTGCAACAGATGT
Organism: Mucor mucedo; assembly: GCF_025094135.1. NCBI lineage: Eukaryota > Fungi > Mucoromycota > Mucoromycetes > Mucorales > Mucoraceae > Mucor > Mucor mucedo. The sequence goes on along the minus strand of NW_026252338.1, from coordinate 170,074 downwards.
ATCAATGAGTGCTTGTACAAAATCGTAGCTCGTTGCACATATTCAATTTTGGTAATTGACTAAGAGCGTACTGACCAAACATCATTTTTGAGGACAAGCGACACATTAGTCAGCAACTTTTGTTTAATTATATCAACGTCTTTAATTATAAATACGACAGAGGTTAAACTTCCTTTTGAGATAATAGACATGAACGTCTAAGTTATTGTTCAGGATATCTAAACATTGGTGATACATATGTTGCAAAAATAGTAACATCCACTAATTTAGGATTTTCAATGCAGATTTGATGCAAGGTCTTGAAACTTAAATTGCATGTTTAATAATTAAATGGACTTTTATTTTACTAGACAATAGTAATAGCTCAATCTCGACAAGTAGTCCATCTGATTTTTAGCTTCAGAGATACTTGAACATTTATTTATGAACATACGTTTTCGTCGAGCATCATCATCAGGCCATGTTCCATGACTGTTTACTCATTTGTCTTTCATAATATGACAGACCAGTTTTGCATCGCCGTGTAACCATACCTTGTTTTAAAGATCGAGGCAATCGGCGATGATCTGATAACTTCTTTTAACCCTTTCTTCATGAATTCTATCCGAAATATCGCAACAAAACACCCATATACCTTTTACATTGCAACTTCGATAGCATATGGGGTTCTTGTAACCTTACTTTCGTTAGTGACCCCGTCAGATTTCTTTAATTCGAAGCCGGCTAGAGGTGACATGGGCTTCGGTCGGTTTGTCATTAGAGGTTCAAGATTCGTCAATGGTAAAAAAAAAAGTGGCAGGAAGGATAAAATATTACGTATGTAACTTATGCAGCATACTGTTAGGTAAGTACACACCCTTTGCTTATCCATGGCGAACGATAAGTCCAAGTACAGTCGGTAGGTATATTGCTTGGTTTGCTTATGCTGTGCACCAATTGGGACAGTGGTACATTTTGGCTCGAGTTCAACTATCGAAAGAAGCAAAATGGAGTCAAGAGTATCGATGGTGGAATTGGCACATGGTTTATTTAAATGGAGGCATGTTAGTTTTTAAACTGGTGCATGGACATGTGTTTTATGACGGGTTAGCCATGGATGTGCCTGAGGGTATTGCTCAAGCCTCTGTGATATTGATTCTGGTTATTGCAATCATTATGGCCATTCCATTGTAAGTAGTGAAATAATAATTTAGTGATTGGTCATGCAAGAAATGTTCACATATAAAAAAAAATAGGCGCGGCATTATATTTGGACAAGGAAAGAAGCCAAGGTCCGATCGTGTGATACAGTTTATTCGAAAATATCATGGATATGTCATGAGTTTTGGCACAGTAGTTAATTTTCACTATCATCCAGTGGAAGGTACGATGGGTCACTGTTTTGGTTTTATCTACCAGTGTTTGTTGATTTGGCAATCAACCACTTTTTTGCACAAGGTTCGTAAATATTGTAATATGATGAGTTAGGCTTATTTAAAGATATATTTAGACACATGCAAACAAATCGTGGGTGCTATTGTTAGAAACTTGGGTTTTTATCCATGGAACATTAACAGCCATTATTCAACCTGGCATTGGATGGCAAATCTTCTCGTATGGCTTCATGATTCTGTTCCTGGTGAATCAGATATTTCAAACAAGAGCAAGTGAGAATAAGGCATTGATGGGACTCATGTATGTACTATTTTGTGCATGGGCTTATTGGGGATTGAACAAGGATAAAGTGTACTATAGAGCAACGTTTATTCCTATTGCCGAATATGCATGTGTCTACGTTGTATTATTAATAGGCAAAGTAACCTGTTCGGTAGTAGACAGATTGCGAAATTATAAGCAATTGTTTGTTATGACTGTCTACGTTTGTGTAACTATTATGTTAAGTATTGGACTAGCCATGATTCTTGCAGGAAATCTCCAAGTATATAACGATTATTAATTTATTATAAAATACAACATTTGATTCTCTTTTTCTGTTTATCTTTTGGTATCTGTCTATTAATTTGTCTCACCAGATCAAAGAAGACTTGATCAACGTTGATTTTAAATCTTGCCGATGTTTCGTAAAACGGTTTACCTCCCCATTGTTGTGATAGCTCCATACCCTGTTCTCTAGAAACCATGCGTTCTTCTTCTAGATCACATTTGTTGCCTACTAACACCATAGGAATCTATAAGAGTGTTTTATGTTAGTGAGTGCAGAAATAAATTGTATTGTTACTTTACATTCTCTCCATCCTTCACTCGATGTATTTGTTCTTTTAGACCGTACAGATCTGTTAAGGTAACCGAACTTGTGATTGAAAATACCAGTAGAAAACCTTGACCGTTTTTCATATATAAATCTCTCATTGCAGTAAATTGTTCAGTCCCTGCAGTATCAAGAATCTCGAGCATGCATTGTTGACCATCCACTTCCACTTGTTTACGATAAGAATCCTCAATTGTTGGATCATATTTCTCGACAAAGATGGACTGAACAAATTGGACAGTCTAATAAGAAGAAGATGAACTTCTATTTTCACTACACAAAAAAAAAAAAAAAAAAAAAAAAAACATCCATACCAATGCAGATTTTCCTACTCCACCGGATCCCAATACAACCAGTTTATACTCTCTCATTTTAAAAAGCGCGTTGTTTGTTAAAAAAGAAAAAAAAAAAGAAAGAAGGGAAAAAAAAGGGGCGGATTATTTGATCAATTTATAAAACATACAAACAAATAAGGGGGAACACACACACACACACTCACACACACACACACGTTTGCGGTTTTTTTATCGGGCTTTCATTTGGTAATCCAAAAGTAGCAATCCTACACTTTCTTTCGCTTTTTTTTCTTATTTATTAACATTTCGCAAATGAAGTATATCGATATATGTAGCGCTCTCTACGACTACCAAGCTCAATCAAAAGAAGAAATATCTTTTCAGGCACAAGATATCCTTTATATTCTAGACAAATCCGATGTAGATTGGTACAAAGCTCAATTAAAAGTCCAGTCGTTAGATGGCCCTACGGGTTTAATTCCTGCTAATTACCTCGAAAAGGTAAATTACTCATCTCTTTTCGCCTGTAACATTGACTAACTTTTACAAATAAAAAGGCTGCACCTTTAGGAACCGTGACAGCTGTGTACGATTACACTGCTCAATCTCTGGAAGAATTATCCTTCAAAGAGAATGAAGTATTGACATTGTACGAAAAGGATGATACCGATTGGTTTGTTGTCCAGAACTCCAAAAGTGAATTTGGTTTAGCTCCCGGTAATTATGTACAGGAAGATATACCAGCAGTCAAAGACACTGTCAAAGAGACAAAACGGGGTAAAAAAAAAAAAAAATACTTGTACAGCATAAATTTTCTGAACAATCCTAATAGATATGGAACCAAGGTGGGCTATTGCTTTATTTAGTTATCAGCCACAAAGTGATGAGGACACGTTTTTAGAAGATAATCAGCAGGTGTTGGTAACAGACTATACTGGAAAGGATTGGTGGACCATCGAACATAAGGATGGAAAAGCTGGTATTGTTCCTGCAAACTACTTAAAATTCCAGGATGTTTATGAAGCTGAATTAAAAGCCGAGCAAGAACGAGAACAAGAACGTTTGCAAGCTCACAAAGAGCAGGAACAGAAGCAACTGGAACAGAAAAGACAAAAGGACTTAGCGGATCGTAAAAATCATAGAGAACAACAGGATAAGGAGAAGGAAAGACAACTTGAAGTCGAAAGAAGGAGAAAAATGCAGGAAGAAGCGAAACAAAAAGAGATCGAATCCAAAAGACAAGCTTCTGTAAGTTGCGACTATAAAACTCTGTAAACTTGGAGAACACCCTCCATTAACTCCTTTTTTCTCTTCACAGTTCTCTGCTGCTGCTGCTGCTGCTTCTGCTGCTGCTAATGTGATTCCTTCTCCTCAATTAGGCTCTCCTAGTAAGTAGCTAATATATCCGCATAGAACATAAAATATCTAATAAAACCCATTTAATTTAGGACGTAGTCAAATACCTGCCCCTCCTCCACCTACAAAAGCAGACATACCACAACACAATGATCCTAATAGTAAGTGGGTATTTTATCACCAACATATTTTAGGGACTCATTTTTGTATTTATAGAGCCAGATCCATCCAGAATTCGCATGTGGACAGACAGAACCGGCGCATTTAAAGTTGAAGCCGAATTTTTATCATGTGCCAATGGAAAAATTAGACTTTTTAAAACAAACGGCGTCAAGATTGATGTACCTACCCAAAAAATGTGTATGGAGGATTTGTTATACATCCAATCAGAAACCGGCCAGGACCTTATACAACATGATGACATCCCTTTAGGACAGTTAAAGGTTGGATTTACATGGCTCGACTATTTTAAAAAAACTCGATTACCTCATTATGCTTGTGTACAATATGCAAAGTCGTTTGAGAAGAGTGGTTTAGGTGAACACGATGTAGAACGCTTAACTCATCGTAGAATGAAATCATTGGGCATGTCGGAAAGACATGTGCAGAGGATCCAAAGATTCATTGAAACAAACCGTGCCGAACCTCCTTCTGAAGATGAAAATGAACAGCCCAAAAAAGTAAAGAAACATGTTACATTTGGCGCTGTCAGTTACATTGTCGAAAATGACGATGATAACGACGGGGAGGAAGACGAAGGTAGTGTACTATGGCAAATTGAGCAAGACGAAAGATTAGCAAGACAATTGCAAGAGCAAGATCATCATGCCGGTGGATTACAGCGTCGTGGTACAGGTAGACCAACTCCTGCTCAATCCGCTCCTAGAGGTGTCAATTCAGCTGTTTTAACTCCTCAAAAATTCAATCCTGAGCCATTAAAGCCAACACCTCCGCTTCCACAACAACAACCATTACAACCCGTTCCAAATGCTCCCCCAGCACTACCCAAGTTTGAGGATGATGCATGGGCACCACGCTCATCACCATCAACTGCACCTTCCACCGCTCCTACGTGGAATCAAGCTTCCGCACAGACTCCCCCTACAACATTGGCTGCTTCTCGTCAAAGACCTACACCACCTGTACCCCAACAAAGTCTAGTAGACCCACAATTATTAGCCAAATGGGGCGGAAGTCCTTCCCTTGCAGCTGCTAACAGTCGTCCTGTACCACCTCCACCCACAGTGGCATCTTCTCCTCTACATCAGCCCTTAAACTCGTTGCCAACGCAACAACAACCCACGTTCCATCAACAGCCATCGAATAGTAGTTTTTCGACACTTCAATCGAACAATAGTTTTGTAACAGCACAATCCACCCCAAGTTTTGCACCTACTACAACATCCACACAATTTCCACCTGCTCAACCTACCAACAATTTCGTACCTACCCAAACTCCTAACAACTTCGCCTCTCCCCAGCAACAGTTAACCACTGGAAATAGTTTCCAACAACCAACGAGTGCAGGAAGCTTTACATCAACCAACTTCCAACATCAACTTCCCACTGGAAACAGTTTCCAAAATCAAGCACACACTGGGAACAGTTTCCAACAACAACCTCGCAGTATACAGAATCAGACTACTGGGTTACAGCACCAAGCTTCCGGCTTACAACAAGTCAATGTAAATAGCTACCAATTACCTAACCATAGCGGCAGTTTTTCATCATCTCTGCCACAAACAAGCTTCCAACATCAATTACCTACTAGCAATGGTAGCTTTTCTTCTCTTCAGACAGGCAATACTAATTTTCAACAACCTGCTAATTTCCAGCAGCAGCATCAACAACAACAAGGTTATGCTGCCTTTAATCATTCACCATCCATGCAATCCGCCTATTTGGGAGTTCAAGCCCAACCCACGGGTGCTAGTTGGGCCGCTGCCACACCTGCTAACCCATTTGGCGGAGCGTCTCCTTCACCATCGTATCAACAATTACCGCCCCAAAATAATGTACCTCAATATAATAATACCATAGGTAATGCTATAACGTGTATAAAAAGCAATGACGGTAAAACTAACCTATACATAGATCCCAACGATAAATATTCCGTCTTTAAAACGGTCGATACAACAACACCTAGTGTATTTAACAACAAGCAACAAAATTTTTATTAATTTAAATTAAAAATAAATTTTCTACTCTTTAAGTTCTCCAGAATCGACAATCTCGATTTTGGCAGTGGGTCTACCACTTTGAGTACCATATTGTTCCAAAAGGTCCAAAATATCAGTACCTTCGGCAATTTGACCAAAGACAGTGTGGTTTCCGTCTAACCAAGGAGTGTTGTCAAAGGTAATGAAGAATTGAGATCCGTTGGTGTTCTATTTATTACGGGAATATAAGTACGATTTATAATCCATGTCATCTTCTATTCTTCACTTACGGGACCAGCGTTAGCCATAGACAAGATACCCTTACCCTTGTGCTTTAAAGTGAAGTTCTCACTATAGAAAAATAAGTTGCATGCACATTAGTAAAATATTTAGCGCGCGTCATAATTTTATGTCACTTTACTCGTTGAACTTGTGACCATAGATGGATTCACCACCACGACCATCACCCAAGGTGAAATCTTTAGAAAATGAATTAAGTACACTCCTTTATCTTTTTTTACTAACAATGATAAAACTTACCACCACCTTGAGCCATGAAACCAGGGATGATACGATGGCTTATCAAAAGAAAAGAAAAATTAATAAAGCAATCCTCAAAATATATACACGTATAAATCTACTTACAAGGCACTGTTCTTGAAGTGCAAAGGCTTTCCAGACTTACCAATACCCTTTTCACCGGTACAGAGAGCACGGAAGTTTTCAGCTGTCTTGGGAACAACATCGGAAAAGAGCTAACACAAAACTGTCAATATCACGAATTTTTTTTTTTTTTTTAGATGTCTTCTGCAGTTTTACCTTGAAAGTCATACGACCGGTAGGCTTACCGTTGACGGCAACATCGAAAAAGACTTTGGGAAGATTCTTGGCAGCCATTGTGTTATACTAGAGCAAAAAAAAGTGAAGTATTGACCGCCCCCCTCCTCCCCCACAGTTATAATAAACAATTCGGAATTTTAAAAAAACAAGGTCACTTTTACCATCTAGTACTCTTTCATGACATCCACGTCTCTTGTGTTTCTTTTTTCTGGATACGCATTTTTTTAGTCAGACTAATCGTCTAAAAGATATCTTTATTAAGTCAATATTCAAAAAATAGAGCCATACTGTCTAATGTTAGTCATGCACAAACGGTGCAGCCGACAGGTCCGATACTTGTTTATTTATCAATTTAAGGCTGAAGTTGATTAATTCAAGAAGAAACATTTATTGTTTACCCCAATTATCATGTTGACTTCTGAAAAGTAATGATATCTTTCAAGCACTGGTTTGTTGTACAAAGTATCTTTTTTAACCTTTCTCCTTTTTCTTTAGGCTTTCTAACTCTGTAAACTACGTGGAGAACGCCAAAAGAGATCGCAAAAACACGAAAATCAAACCTACGTTTATGATTTGTATGATTGTAAAGCCTTCCTGTACAATCCTGCGTTAATTAAAGTAGTCCAGGTGAAAAAACACAACGAAGTATCTGAAAGTGACAAGATATTTGTTTCGGACAATAGTCAATCCGTAACATCAATCATAAAGATGGTGGCTGTCAATCTTCGTTAAAACTATAACCATTTGGACTCCAATAAAAAAGCTGTTGTATCCCTTGGTCTAAATATAATATTTGACTTGAGTTCTTATTACACTGTTACTCAAGCTCCTTTATTTCATCACAAGCAGTGGACTCAGCTCCAAACAATATGTCACAAGTATTTAAAAACGGCGCAAGAAAGAGTAGAAGATCAACATTGAGTACAGCGTGTGCTGTTTTTAAAAAAAAAAACGTAAACATGAAATCATATTGGGCGCATCCTGTAAATAATGTAATCCTTTGCCGATCAAGAGGTCAATCTTTAGTTTTTTTTTCTTCTAATTTTCCAAGAATAAAACAGACCTTAATTTGATATCTGTCTTTTTCCTTTTGTCTTTCGCGAATTACAACAATTAAGTTTGTTCAGTAAATTATGACAAATTGGAATAAATCGTTAATACTATCGTTTTCGCTTATCTAAATCAGAATACTTTATAAATCTAAACTGATCTTAGGAATATAATATATCATACTTTATTGATAAAGCATAATTAGTAACATTCGAATGTGTTAAAATTCTTTATATTAACGTAAAACACCGTATGCGTAAACGCACTGCATTTGGTGAGCCATAAGGATTTTTATCTTCAGGCCGAATTTTTTCCAATATTTTTGGGAAATAGTGTGCAACCAGTTGGGAAGAATTCTCAAAGGACATAAACAATGTCTAAACAAAAACACCCATCTGCATGTCGCTGAAATACGCTTTTGGAATATTTATCCGACTTTAAACCGCCACTTATTTACAACACGGTGAGGGAAATTGTTAACAAAAATAGAAATTAAATCAGGCTGCTAATAATTGATTACTATCAGTTCAACTGAAAAATAATCTTTTTTGCATTAACATCGTATACATTTGGAAATAAAATTATGTACAAACACAACTCACTCTGAAGATGGAGAAAGAAAGTAAAAGTTAAAATAATGTCATTAGAATATTCTAGGAGTAATTCTAAGTTTGTAACAAACAAAAAATAGCCTAGAATGTACAACATCTGACCCTGAATATCGTGTATGAAGCCATTGATGTTCGCAAGAATCGTCATCGCAGGCGCTATGTTTATTCTATATGTTCTAGGCCTTCATCACCGATATTATCTATGGTTTAAAATCAATTAAATGTAATGATGGCTTAAAGAGTATTTTTAAGCTTAAATTGCACACTTAGTTTGCCATGTAATCTATCAAATATTTTCTCTTCAAGTAGAACTGATTCAATTCGGAACGGCGACTGGTTTTAATAACGATATAAGGCTTTTGCTGGTCTGTCACATTTACAATTTTAAGCTTGTAGATGCAATAACACTATTTCACAATGTAAATTGCCTCTCAAAAAGTAAATCAAAATTGACTAAAGCTAATGCTATGCAAGGCGAGATTGATTACAAAATGTTTATAATACAAAGTATACACCTGATCTACTCTGTAACTAGTGTAGTTTCATACTCTTTACTCCTGAATGTAATATATTATAACTCCCTCAAGGAAATTTTTATGGATCATTTTGATCGTTAAAACAAGTAGATAACCGAGATCAACACCCAACATGCTAAAGCTTAAAGCAAAAACAAAAAAAAAGGGAAGTCCCCTATTAAAGGAAGCCCAAATCCACGTTGTGTTTATAATTTGCAAAAAAAAGTTTATTAAAGATGAAGTCTAATCTAATCAATATGTTTACTCATCCCCAACCAAAAAACTAGAGCCACCCTCCTCCTTTTCAAAAAAAGACGGCGGATTTTCCTGAAAATCTTAGTATTGATCGGTTCACAGCATCATCATTTAAAAAAAATGGTCGTTCATCTCTATGCTACATATATGCGGCTTCGATTGTAAATGTATGACAGGAGAGTTGATCTACAAAATATGCAACGTTAAATCGGATATATTATATATTTAGAAAAAATGCATACCAGTGATACTCGGTACTGTGGATGAAAACGGAGTAACTACTAAAAAGGCATTAATATTTAATCCATGTTTATTTTTGATGAATTGTTTTATCTCTCTCTTTTTTACATTTTAGATCCTTGTTAAAGGAGAGCGTAGATCCTTGTCTACCATATTTTGGATATGGCCGATAGGCTAACTCTAATTCCATCACAGTAAACATCTTTTTCTTGGGCTTGAGTCGGTGCGAACATTTGATACCGTTAGAAGAACAAAATGCACAGGGTTGTCCGCCATCACATTTTGTCTTGCGTCGTCTGCAGGTCTCACAGGCAGAACCCGAGCTAAGGCGACGTGCGTATTGTTGTGGCTTTGTCATTTTGTTTTTTTTTTAAAAAAAAGGGTGGAAGAAAAAGATGGGTAATAATAGAGAAGAAAGAAAGAAGAGTACGCCGACCTAATTTATATAAAAAAGGACTTCGATGCTTAATGAAGTAATGGCTGAGAAAATTCTATCCGACAACACAATGCCCTCCCTTAATAATAGATAACACTGCATGTCCGATGTCAAAAAATAGAGGCGGCGTTTAACATTATCCTTATCCGTACGTCAACTCTATTTGTTAGTTACAAACCCTTTGGATTGTTATCAGCTCGTGTGAGCTCAGCTTGTGTTGATTTCATTGGTCAATTGGAATACATGCTCCAGAGACAAGCGAATCAACAACTCAGTGGAATACATTTGCAGGAGAAATACTTGAAATAAGGTTATTTTTACAGAAAAAAAGCACATAGCGTATTTTACAATAAAGTTTCAGTGAGATAGCTCAGGGTCCCTGAGATTCTTTGCCTAGTGTGCCAGAAATATGCATTACATTTAGTTTTTCTCGGATTTCTTTAGCCTACTATGCGGCTTTTTATTAAATCAAGCCCTCTACTTTTTTGCTGTCGATGCGATTCAAGGCACTAAAGTTATTATCTGTTACTTAGAGGTGTAACAACAGTACATATGCAGAAGGTTACAAAAAATTCAAGGGCCCTTTTGTTAATAAACGAAATATCGTGTTGTATTTTTAAAATACCCTCATGCATACAGTAGTGTATAATTTTTTAATTGCTTCTCTATATAAATCCACATTCGATTGACAATTGATAAACGTAAAACATCGCAATATAAAAAACAAAGTGACTTTCCATGCTAGAAATTATTTGATGATTTAAGGGCGTACTCTTTTTAAATTAAACAAGGTTGTTGTTGGAAGATGATCAAAAGCATTTTCTAACTTTTGAGTTCGCAAAATATCACAGATTTTTAGATTAGTCAATTGTTTGACACTAATACCTATTACTAATATTATTCATGGGAAGTTCTTTTTACTCGTTGGGGCAATAGAAAAAAGCTTTCCATAAAAGTCAGAAACTTTTGCTTTAATACTAGTTTCTTGTTACTTTTTGGCTAACAATTCCATTAAGAATTTTCTAAGTTTCCATGCCATCAATATAAGTAATACTAAATGTGACATGGAATGAGAACATTTTTGTTTCAGTGAAAACGCGCTCTAAAATGAGTTAATTACAATTGATAAGAGTAACAAAGAGCTTCTTTTTGGGCTGAATTAGTTCTCAAAATTTTTAATTTTAGATTTAATCTTTACCAATTTATTTATACTCGTTTGTGTTCATCGCACTTATACACACTTTAAAAGTAGATTCTACACAGCTGTAATAAAATTAAACTTTAAATAAGAGCTATTTTTTTTTTCAAAGCATGATGTTTCCTCTGTGAGCAAACAAATTCGTATTCTATCTACAGTAAAACCAATTACATAAACATTGGCTTGGGAGCCAATAAACAGACCACTCCAGGTATCGACTCTACAATAAATGCGGCGTATGTGATAGAAACGTTTATTGTATAGGAGCTAATGACCATTTGTTTTTGAAAAAGTCTCTTCCACCAAAGCTTACAGCTATAAAGCCAGTCAGCTTCTTTTATATTCACATATTCTCGAGCAAAATGTGTACAAATCTCAAGACGAATGGCAATTGTTGCATATGTAGGGCAGACTCTGAGGTAATAGCTATTGGTGACAATCTTACATGAATCAATGCGATAGTAAATAATTTATAGAACAGGCTTAGTTATCTTGGCTTTCAAAGCCAAAAATATTGGTCATCTCGCGTTTATTTTTCATGCTTATAATCCCAGCATTCATTTGGTACATTTGGCACACTAGAATAGTAAAACACTACTAGCCAGATGAACAAGCTCATTGAAAACATAAAAGTTAATTATAGAAGCCGACTTCGACAAAAATTGCACAAGTCCCATTGGTGAATAACTACCCATATAAAGCAAACTAATGTTCAATTCTTGTACTTTAATTGTTAAATAATTTGTTTCCAATTCTAGTCATAATAGATATAAAAGTGTTCATTATTGTTAAATAAAAGTGAATACATTTCTAAATAATCTTTAATGAACAATGCATGTGATATATATACTGAGATGGCATTGGCAGAATAACTACAACCCTTGTTTGTAGTCCAGTCCTACTTCCTATGAAAAGTTTTCCACTTAACTCTATCCTACGTCTAAATGAGAGTCTTGCAGCCCGTTTTTTTTTTTCATGTAAACATTTACAAACTCGAAAAAAAAGTACAACAGTTTTTTTTATCATGCTGAACTACCAACTTCATTTATTTGTGATTGACAACTACTTAGTATCCAGACTTCCATAAAAAAACGATATCAACACATACTGTTTTGTGAAACAGCTCTGCCAAACCGGATCGCTGGATTAAGGAAAGTAAGCAAGGTACGTAATATGTACAACGGGCATATTCTAAGAGCATCATGTCGGTGCGCATTGTTGTTTATTTTCACTGAATAAGAAGAAAAGTAGGTGGGGGTATTAATGTGTCAATAAGATTTTTTTTTCTGAAAAGAAAAAAAACAAGAGAGGGAGAGGGAGAGAGAGAGGGGGGGGTAATATATAATACATAATAGTCGAGAGAGAGAGACTTATTTTTTCATGGCTTGAACCCAAGGATGTTTCAACGCTTCTGCAGGCTTTAACCTTGCTTCTGGCTCCCAAGTAAGGCATCGGCTAATGAAGTCCCCAAAATCTCGATCGAAATTATCGTAAGTTGATCGTTTTAATGCCTCTGTAAAAGTCAGCGAGTTTGGTCTTCTTTTTTTACCCTTGGAATTGATGGATTTTCGAGGCTGATCATACATGTCTATAAAAAGATTAATATGCAGATCTCTAAAAAAAAAAAAAAACAATTTAGGAAATACACATACCGAAAAACTGCTTTTTCCTTGAGCATCGCTCCAAATATTGCTTATCTGGTACGCCCAATAGCTGCATGATACATGCTAATTGATCCGGTTCATTTTCGCCAGGAAATAATGGTCGCCCAGTATACAACTCGGCCAAAATACAGCCAGTACTCCACATGTCGATAGGCAAACCGTAATCTAAGCCAAGAATTACTTCGGGGGCACGATAAAATCTACTTTGAATGTACGTGTATACTTTTTCGTTGACGTAGCATGAACTTCCATAATCAATGACGCGGATTCCGCTTCGATCTGGTTGACGCAGCAAAATATTCTCCGGTTTCAGGTCACAATGTATGACATTGTGATCACTCAGTAACTTTAAAGATGTTAAAATTTGGTATCCAAACCTACCCAAACCGTCAGTAAAAAAGCAATAAGTCATGCATGTAAATTATGTACCTTTTAACAAGTCCCATACTAAATCCCTGATAAGAGTTTTGTTGCAAAATTTCATACAAATTTAAACTCAAGCATTCGAATACTATACACAAATGGTCCCTGAAATAAAAACTGTCCATCATTCTAACGTTATAATGCTTATTATTTGGGTCCTAATGAAACGTCAAGTTAAAAAAATGTCTATTGCTTATTTTTTTTTTTAAAAAAAAAAAAGAAGTTCTGCTTACCCAGGCCATCAGTTGTTCAAGTATTTTGACCTCAGTCTGTGCTTGAGCGTGAAATCTCTTTTTGTTGCGAATAATCTTGACGGCCACCAAATTGCTCGATGTGGGATCATCCGAGGGCGGTTGGGAAGATGCGGGTTTATGGTCTTTACATTTTACCACTTGACCGAACGAACCTTTTCCTAAACTTTCCACGATCTCATACCGATAATTTAAATGGTCTTTTAAAACAATTTGATAATCCCCTTTCTCATCATCATATCCATAGTTTAACGCCGTTTGGTCTGTAGAAGCCATATGCTTTTTGGCATGAGATCCCACGCAGTAAATTGAAGGGTATCTTAAAATTTCCGTCTTTTCATAAGGCGATAAAAACGGTTTGAATCTATGTAAAGCAGCTATAAAAGTCTTCGTTAAATAAAAGGGATGAGATAATGAGTAGAAATACCTACTTTTGGCGCTTAATAACATTGGGTTTCCAGTCTCTTTTTTATATTCAGGAACGGACGCCTCCTCTTCGGTAGTGCCCACGTCGACTAGACATTGTAGTCTGTCGTGTATTTTTTCCATCCTTGATTCATGCGAAGAGGATTTTAATATTAAAGGGGGTACAAACCCTTCATTTTCATCATCAGGTTGACTAATGAGACCTTGAGCCGAAACTAAATTAGCGCACAAGGTTCGTGATTTTTCTCGCTCCTTATCCCATTGTTCTTGCAGGATTTCGTTCGCAGCAGTTGGGTAAGACGGACGCCTGTGATAATTCATGGACATTTCCTTTTTAGGTAATCTTTTTATAGACTTAGGCACAATAATCTCGGGTTTTCGAAGTTTTGATGTGGTTGTAGGCACCTGATCGTTATTGTTACAAAATCGGCTGATGGCTGAAGAGTCTTGCGGTACAATTTGCTGCTGCTTTTGTGTTTCATCTATTTCACTTTTTTGTTCGGTGCGTTGTAATGTTGGTAAGGGAATTCGTGTGGTTGGATTATTTATACATTGTTTAGGGCTAGTTTTTTCTTGTTTCATCAAATTGCTTGCTAGTTCCAATGAACTCTGTGTGAGAAAATAAATAAGAAAAAAAAAAGAAAAGAGAGAGGGAAAATAAATAGTGTGAGAGTTTGTTTTTCGTTTTTATATTAAAAAAAAAATCAATTTACCTGAACTCCTTTTTTAGTAGAGGATTTGGATACAGCTTCATTATATGATGCGGACAGTCTCTTGTCTTTAACTGGTGATATAAGTGGATCAAATTCAGCTAAATCCAGGTTAGCTTTCCCCAGTGATTCTCGTACGATTGGTTTTGCAAGCCTAGCTATAGATGTCTGTCTAATACGTCTCCCAGGAGAAGAAGGTGGTGTAGGGTCAAGCTGTATAGCATTGGATGATGATGAAGGTGGATTTACAGGCTGGTCCATCATGATTAAATTAGCATGAATATGTTCAGACGACACATGACTTGAAAGTGCAGGTCGACGTGGTGTTGGAAGTCGTGTAGGTGTCACCTTTGTTGCTTGCTGCAGCTTTTCCTCGTTATCTATGGTAACAGCAGATGATTTTTTCTTGTCGGGAGGATCTACACGTGGCTGTAGTGGATCGAACTTTTGAAGTGAATCATATAAGGTTTTGCTTTTGGCTTCAGGCTTATTTTTATGAAGGTCAGTTTTTACTTGACGTGGGTATGTATTGGATTGAATTGTGAGTACCTCAGTCATATCGAGTAAATTAATCGATGGTCTGCGTCCAGATTTCCAAATGTCTATTTCTTTATCTGTTTCTAGCCCATTTGTGTTCAAAGTGCCCATTGGTGTGGACATGCTAAAGTTGACATGTTAAATTCTATTCATACTTGAAAATTCGCTGCATCATGTTTTTTTATTTTTTACCTTTTTTCTGTTTTCGTTTTACTTCAAATTAAAATGATTATGCTATAAATCATAAATGTAGTTTTTTTTATTGTTTTTTGAAAAAAGGAGAAGAACGAAAACAGTAAGTAAAATCAAAAGATAAGTTGGTTAATAAATGTATTTCGTAATTGACCATTATCTACTTTACTTTTTGGGTAAGAATTAGCAAATCCTTCTAATAGGTTTTATAAAGATATTTAAAAAAGGATCCTTGTTTTATGCTGGCTTTGCGGTGTGGGGAATCTAATTCGCTACACACACCACCAGCTTTTTTTTTTTTGAAGGTTAGATTGGAATTGCATGGTGCAGCGGCATGCAATTACTCTTCAATACATGACTAAAACAAGTATAATGACGACATGAGATTTTATTTGATGATAAATTATTGATGTCAAGCACTGATTTTTCCCATTGCCCAAAATATTATTTTTATTGTATAACCTTGTCTTTATTTGCTTGTTTTAACCGTATCAGATATTGGTAAACATCATGCCCAACAATCAGAAATGCCACTGCAATAGATATGCTGAACAGTATTGGCAGAAGTATGATTAATCCAAATGCACCGGCTGAAAATACAAAAAATGTCCATATGAAGCTGACCAACACAGAAGTAATAAACACTACAGAACTTAGGAACAGTACAAATATGGCTGCTGGAATTACCGACAGCAGACCGAAGATATACACTCCTAATCTGAATTCTTGACTGTATGTATGTTGGTTTCTCTTTCTTTTTTAAAATAAAATTGATAAAACACTTACTACTGCCAGCATGTATCGAATGTTGATTTTATCGCGTTCCAGTAAGGTTGACTTTGTTTATCAATTTTTTGCTTTAGATTTTTTAGGTTTTCCAATTGATCTTGTAATTTTTGCTCCATTTTTGATTCGGGTTTAGTTTTTAGTTCTGTAAAAGTCATGAAAATAATTAATTCAAGCTTTTCTTCCCCATCTCCCATTTTACAAAAAAAATAAAATAGTTTATAATTTTTTTTTTTAAAAAGGCGCCTAGTCAGTTTTTTTAAAAAAGGCAATCGTCATTTGTTATGAAAAAGCTAAGCCAAGGCCCGCCCAAGATTTCCCTTGGGGTAAAATTTACATTGAAACATTCAACTACGTTCACGACAACCCCAATGACCACTGATGAAGCAACACGAGAGTATGCATCACTGACTGAATTTTTTGCTCTTTTTCAGAATAACTTTTGACATGCACTCTTTCAATGAAGAAGCAGCCATAGATAACAATCAAAGTATGTCGCAAAATTCTTCTTTGTTTCTGCTTTACTAATAATTGTACATGTTCCTGAGTATATACATATATCTTATCTTTATCAAAACAACACATAGAGGCAGTAATTTTTAGCTTAAAATGGTTACCATTAGCACCATGCGATAACCTGTTTCATGATCACTATAATTATCAAATAGATAATGTAACTTTTTAACAATGAAAGAAAAGGAATGAAAATCAATATAAAACAAAGAAGTTGGAATGGGTTTTAATCGATTATGAAATATAATTATATAAAAATATACAAGAACATGGCGTAATATGAATAAAAAAAAAAAAACTTAGTTGTGATGTAAATTGAGCGTAGCGGCTTTGTTGTGTATACATTAACTGTTGTGAACGTCCTCCCACAAGGATTTATGCCATCAAAGGACAATGGTACTCGAATAAGATTAGTACTTTGTATTAATAGAAACATAGCACCTTCGGCTAACAGCGGACCGTCCTGACTCATTATGTCTATAAATGTGGTCACCATAAATGGATAGTATACAAAAACGGGTAGAAAGTTTATATACGATGACAGTTGTTATGCCAACTGACAACTTTTTCATGACAATTAGAAAAATTTCCTACTATTTGCTGAATGAGTTAATACATATGCTTCATTACATGTGATGCACTAACAATTTATCTGGAAGCTAAAGCTATACTGTATTTCCGCCGTCAATTGGTCACTTTTTTGATCCTCAATTGACCACTTAAAGTATTTTTACTTGGTTTTTGGACGTATTCATGGTCAATACAGTAGATATAATTGGGTGGTTTATGTACATACTTAGTTTTAAGGAAATAACATTTGTGTTTTTATGTTTACTTTGTAAGACGTCAAGTACAGTGTATGTTAAGATCGCAAAAGGTAATTTGAGCAGGTCTTCGTGGCTTCCTTTCTGTCGTGAAGATTCTAAAACTATTTCTTATGGAATTCAAAGTAAAACCGTAATCAAAAGCATGTTTTCAATGGATTGTTATAGGATATTGACGCAGTATAAACAACTATGCAAAGTAATAGGGAGGTATGGGAAAAAATGGTGTCCCAAAATAAATTCAAGGTGGAAAAATGTGGTGTCTGTATAATCATCCTTCCTTCATGGTTTTTCTTATGATGTGTATGATCCCATAATATCTTCCTATTGAATATACAATCAAGGTAAAGACAGCTTTAGTATTATAAACGGCGTAGTCATTTTGATCAACATTTTAAATTTTTTTTCCCTAGATAAAAAGCAGTTTTTCAGAAGTGTTTAAATATACATTTTTATTAGATTACGTTAATAATAATGATGGCGGAAAAGGCTCCTTTTAGTTCACAAAAAAAATTTTGTTTAACAGGATCAACCACGAGAAGGTAGGAGGCCATCTGATCCCAAAAATCATTCTACATAATAGATTACTCTACTACATAGTCTAAACGACAGCACTTAGTCTGGTAACCCAGTCCTAAGCTGAACCAAAGCCAGTCTGGTAACCCAGTCCTAAACTTCAGCCTTTCATCATTTACATCCGAATCCCAAACTAAAGAACAAACGATTTTTTTTTTATCTTCTCTTTTAATAATGGCCTTAGTTAAAAATCGCCACCCGGCCCGAACAACATTTATGTTAAACAAGCGCGTTTGAAATATCGTTACCACAAGCTGTTGTACCACCACTTATGATGCATGCGGTTGAACTTGAAAACATATATGATGACACGAAATCATGCATTAGTGATAAATGGTAGATAAAAAGACACTACTTCATTTTATTTTATTTTATAGAAATGATAGGGGATGAAATATAAATAATAAAAGAGGGGATAAGCATATATGAAAGAGAGAAAAAAAAAAGAAAAGGGAAAGGAACAAAAAATTAAGCTTCCTTAACGAGATGATGAGGATCTGTTTGAACCATCTCTACCTTTTCAAGCAACAAGCCGGACTTATCAAGAACAGCAGCGAAATATTCAGCGGTTTCCTTTGAAGAAAGGGCTACAGCTTCTGTATCACTACGCTTTTGTTCCTTTTGTTCAATGGCCTTTTGGATTCTATTTTGGATTTCCCAGCCTTCGACTCTCAAAACTTTACGAGATTCACGAGCAACACGGATACTATGGCGCTCGACATATTCAGATTCACGAGCTTCAGTCTTAAACTTCTTGACCAATTTACGTTCGACAGCATTACGCATATCACTTACAACATAAACAAGGAAACCAATACTGGCAACACCAACCACGGGGATGACCCAACGGCGAACATTAGGGCCGCTCATGATGTTGGAGACACTACACATACTGGTAACAGCATCCTTGAAGCCAAGCATACGACCACCAACCATAGCAGCAGCACCACCAGATAAGGCAAGACCAGACAACTTGTCATCCAAAACAAGGTCAAAGAAATCGGTGGCTTCTACGGTAATATTGACACGATGGTCTCTATTCTTGACGCAGACCTTTTGAGCATCTGCAGCCAAAGGATAAGCACCTAAATGCTCAGTACCCATACTATGAAGACGTTCAAGACAAACAGCAGTTTCTTGACGAGCATGAGTTTCTTCTTGACGAACATCCTTTTGCAATTTCTGGACCATGGAGTCGGCAATATCTTGGGCATATTGCCAGATGAGTAAAATGCCAGGGTATTCGATGGTATTAATGGCGTTTCCTACATTCTCAACAGCTTGGTTCAACTTGTTTTGAGCATGAGCTTGAACTGATAAGACGGCCTTTTCAGCAACCTTTTCAACTTGATCAAGGACACGATCACGTACATTTAACAAGTGCTGATAGGCGGGAAGATCTTTTTCCAATTCCATGGTGGCTTGTGCATATTCATCCGATGATTTCTTACTGTTCGTTTCGGCCAAGATGGTGATATCCGTCAATAAGTTGACCAAATAGTTTTTAGCAGGCATCAATTTGGACTTTGTACGGTTCTCCAATACAAAAGCACGAAGACGTTGCTCAAGGCGAGCAAAGTCAGGTGCATCTAATTTGCGTGATCCAGGTTCCAGGTCGACATTACCGGCACTAACAAAATGAACTAAATCATCGGCATCGGCATAGGTTGCGGGTGAAAGTTGACGAATTTGTTCTAAAATTAAACGCTTACAACGATCTTTATCACGGATAGAATCGAAGCGGTTGACAACAATGAAGATATGGGTCTTTTCATTTGCTGCATTCCATAAGAATTCTTTTCCCTATTGTTACAAAAAAGAAAAAAAAATCAATATCTAACATTCTAGCTCGTATGTCTGTAGTTTACGTACGGAGAGAGTGAAGTGGTTCTCAGCACTCACAACAAAAACAACAACATCGATTTCTTCTTGACGGGCAAAGACAGCGGTTGTTTTAACAGAGTCTGTGTTTAAACCGGGAGAATCAATTAATGCGATATCAACGACACCATTGTGAAGTAAACTTTCTTGTGTGGTTCTAGCATCATTTGCATAAATCTTGAGCATCTTATAATGTTCATAATCTTCAGTGATGACTTTATACAAGTGACGCATTTCAATGATATGATAGGTATTAGGATCAAGACGGTTATATTTTTCAACGGTAGGAATAGCATGGACCTGTTCAAGACCATCATTTAACATGGCATCCAAAACTTCACAAAATACACTTGTACAAGGTTGCTGATCAGCGGGCAAAATTTCTCTCTTCAATAAAGCATTGACAAAAGTGGATTTACCAGAGTTTAAATCACCAGTGACTAATACTTTAGAAGAAGTATCAGCTACACGAGCATGTAATCTTTCTAAATGCTTGAGACTTTGGTCCAAACGTTCAGAAAGCAAATTGGCGATAGATTTTGATTCCAAAGTACTAATATCAGTACTTGAATGTCCAATCTTCATTTCTAAGCCAAGAATATTTAATTCTTGAGACAATAATCGGTGTTGTTCTAATTGTCTCACAAAATCAGGAGTAGCTGTGACGGAGGATCTGCGTACAGCATCCATAATGACTGATCCATGATTATCCACATCCAATGTTTGAGAACGGTTGATAGTGGGCTTATTGTTGGTGTTCATGGGATAAAAAATTGGGAATTTCTCCTTATTGGCATGCTTCAAATCTTGACAAATAGTAGCAACCGAAGCAATGTGCGAAATCAGTCTCTGGCAACTGTCTCGGTAAGTTCTTTGCTCCTGAGCAGCATTAAGTCGGTGCTGGTGAGTACGAGCTGCACTGGTTGTTGAAGTAGTAGGAGAAGGCATGGGTGAAAAAGTTACAGCTTCTGAAAAACTTCCAGAACTAGAACTAAAATAAGCCTCGTCAATACTAGGAGAAGAGTTACGTCTTAATGTCTTCTTTGAGGACATTAAATTAGACGGTACTCCAAACAACTGTGATTGTGACATTGCTTGGTTTTACAACTATTTTGTTGATCAAAAAAAAAAAAATAATAGAAAAATACAGAAAAGAACTGGGGGAATAAATAATAATCTTACCATCTTTTTTTTTTAGTAACCAATAATAGAAAATTCTTACCCGATTGGCCCAATCATGTCACACGCTCATTATTTACAGGCACTGTTATTCATATTTATCCCCACATACCCCTCAATGTTCAAGGGTACTTTCATTATGATTCAATTGTGTCTCTGTCATAATCAATTGATCAATTCTTAGTGGCAATTAGGAGCTATATTATTTGCTGCGGCTAATACATTACCCAAGTCATACTTTTACTTGTACCTTGAGATGACGTACTGAGTTGGAATCAAACCGATCTTTAAAAAAAAAAGTTTCCTACACTTTTTTTTTTCTGACTAATGGGATCCTTTTTATCATCAACACCAATCACAAAAGAAGAAATGGCTCAAGTACAAGAACTCGTTGAAAAAATTATTGAAAGCAACAAGGTTGTTGTCTTCTCCAAGTCTTATTGTCGTAAGTTTTCTAAATGATACGGTCGCGTGCCACAGCCCCGAGTGACTAGTGGATTAATTTTTTTTTGTATACATATTTAGCTTACTGTGTCAAGGCAAAGGCTGTTTTGAAGGAATTCGGTGTCGAGTTCTTTGTTATGGAACTCGACAAGGAGAGCAACGGTTCTGCTGTCCAACAATACCTTGCTGAAAAGACTGGTCAACGTACTGTTCCCAACATTTTCATCAACCAACAACACATTGGTGGCTGTGACGATTTGCTCGCTGCTAAGGCTAACGGTTCTCTCAAGAAGCTCTTGCTTTAAATTTCCATATTGTTCAATAAATTATATTTCCTACTCGCAGTAATTTGATTTTTGTTGCAAAAGGGTTCTGTGAATTAGTCATTGATGAAACTCGACCAATCACATCGCCTCTAAACCAGATCTAAAAAGAAAAGAAAAAAAACTTTACTAGCGCGTTATTTGCTTCTTAAGTCTAAGTTTGTCATGTCTCCTTTTCAAAGGCGTGTATGTAAATTCTAGAATGCTATCAGCTATAAAAACTGCTCCGAATATTTTTGTAATGATCATTCATCAATTTGATTATTTTTACATAGCTCTATGGACCGCAAAGCTAGGGTAGATGGATTCATAAAGTGTGCCTGTAATCATAATTTGCTTCTTGATTCAGTATTGACAGGTTAATTACCGTTACCTCTGTCAAGTTTTGATTTCTGACTTACTGAAATATGTTACTTGACTTGAATGAACGAGTCTGTATAAAAGTATCTATTTGAGGTTCCTACTATAACCTTGGCCTTATAAATATAATAGAGTCACGGAGATACCCACCGTATGGGTAACTAAACTTAAGTGATAACGAAGCATATAAGCATAAAAATGGGAAGGGTTTCACGAAAGGTGGAACTCTTCTTGCCAAAATTGGAACAGGTAGTTGCTTTTTATAGACTTACTAGCATATCAAAAGCCAATATGCAGATCGAAAGATTTGTTTAGATAGTAGGCCTTCACACCAAGACCGTCCAGACGGTTTTTAGGCGTCCGGACGGTTTTTGGTCCAAAAATGATTTTAGCAATTTATATCCATTTGTACAACAAATAAGAATATTCAGCTGACGTATTTCTAAAATGCCAACACGCTTAACTGTCTGCTTTTTACTGTTTTGTGAATTAAGATTTCCTTTTTGAGAATCGGGTCGAAGTGCAGGACATGGACGGGAGTCGATCCTGCACTTTTGGGTCGAACGATTTATTTCTAAATTGAGAATCTATAATAGGAAATCAAAATCGTCCGGACGGTCAAAAAACCGTCTGGACGGTCTTGGTGTGAAGGCCTAGTGTCAACTCTTCATTGCTTTCCCAAAACAAATGGGATTTACTTTATCAACACGAAGAAGTTGACCATTGCCGTCATCACAAAAAGTCAACGTAAAAAAGCAAAGTTTTGCGAGGTTAGTCTTTATTATTTAAAGCTGAAATTTTATTCACTGCTTTCCCTTCAATGGAGAATGTATCCCCCATAATGCATTGTTGGTACACTCTTATAGACACTAGTTTTTTTTTTTACTTATTTTTATCATATAAGCCATAATACCATTTCACAAGGTTTATAATGACCAAAATTTTATTTAATATACTCATAAACTTGCATGCATTTTCTCAAGATAGATTACACAAGGGTTTTTGATATATGACAGAGTGGCGCGATATTTTCCTTATCACGGGGAGAAAAAAAATAATTTTGAATCATAACGGCAACGGATAATTAAACGTACCGTATAGGGCTTCTTAATCCCGGGGCGCATATATATAATGCAGGATTTATTACCAGATTCATTTACCTCTTCATCTTATACTTTAAAAAAAAAAATGACATCTTTATCAACACTGATCTATTATCCTCGATCCATCGGTTTATTTGCCAACGGAGTCTTTTCAGGTATTGGGCTCACCATGAACGGTGTCAGTGTTCCTGCCATCAAGGCCAGCAAGGATCCATTGCCTTCCTTTGTCAAGACATATAACAACGCTTCCAAGATGGCTATAGCCAGTATCTTTATTGGTACAGCAGCCAACGCAGCTTGTTATTACCGAACTAACGACAAGAAGTTTTTGTATACTTCCATCTTAACTTTTGTCAGTTTCCCTTTTACTCTCTTGTTTATTGCACCCATCAATAACCAGTTATTTGCATTACAAAAGTTGGGTGACAGTTATGATCGTAATGAAGTCTATGCACTTATGGAAAAATGGAACAAAGTCCAAGCCTTCAGAACTATCGCAGGAACTGCTGCTTTTATTGTTAATCTCGTATATTAATATTGTATCAAATAATCTAATTAAAAAAAATATATTTTGCTTTTTGTGATTCATAAAGCCATGTTTCGAAGTTGTGTAAGGGGATGGGGGAGGGGAGGGTTCATACAAAAAAAAAAAATTAAAAAACTTGTCTCGGGGACTATTTGTTTACGTAACTATGAACGATATTGTTGGATGAAGCTGCTGCACTAAAAGAGGGTCTCTTTTGAGGAGGGCTTGTAGGAATCATTGGTGTAGATGAAGCGAGAGAAGCCAGACCGGAATCGGGCTCAATAGTTCGCTTTTTGTTCTTGTGTTGTGAAGGACGATTAGCACGCCAACTTTCCACTTGCAAATTGTAGTATCTCAAACCATGTGCGAGTGCATATGGGTTTGACTCGGGATTATTTTCATCGACAGTATGTTCCGTCATGGACACAATTCTTGCAACGATCCACTCCTTGCTTGGTTGTGTTGTGTCATCAAAATTTAAAAAATAATGCGGTGCATTAATATTAAAAGCAGCCCAGGGTTTACCGGTAGAGTTACGCGTCGGAAGAAACAGAGCAACATCACCGACCTTGAAGCTGTAAAAAAAAAGTTTTTTTTTAAAATGTGTTTAGTTATTTTATTCATGTTGAAAACTATGATGATGATGATGGTGTTTATGATAATGAGTAACATACTTTCTAAACGAGATTTTCTCGGAACTGTTGTGGAAAAGACGTCGATATTTATCTAGACCGTATATTAAAAAAATTTGATTTTTGATATATGTGTGTGTGTTCTTTCACCTAAATAATTAAATAAAAGAAATGAATACTTACCTTTTAATGTTTTGTATTGTGCCTTGGATTGTTCAATCATGTCATACTGTGATTTGGACTTTTCCATAATTCGTGTCACGACCTTTTGGTTACTCACAGCAGATGACAGTTGAAGAACCTGATTCCATATGGCTGCGTCATCGTCACTGGGTGTCAGATTTCTTGATAGTGTATAAATCTCTGCTTCATCCATAGGTAATTGAAGCTTAAGCACAAGTTCATAAATCACATTTTTACGATACTCCTCCAGCTTCTCTGCCATATGGCTTCCAATGGATCGCCACTCTTCATGCTCATCCGTCATATTTTTGTACGTCGCGGAGAATGCTGTAACCTCATCGTTCAAGTCTTTGTGCTTCTACATACAGAAAATTTCGGTTAATTAAGATCCTATTTTTCCCACCTTGAATTACTTTACATTTTTGAGACCCTCAAACTGTTTTGTCCATTCTTCCAGCTTTTCTTTAAATAAAAGAATACAACTTTCAAGATCACAATCATAATTGACGTTGGTTTTTGGGTAGATGAACCTTTCTAAAAGGTTCCATACAGCCTTTTCCAGTGTCTCAAGTTCCATCTTGACCTCTTGTAATTCTTCACTTTTGGTAAACCAATCTTCTTGTGTACGATTAACCATCGCTTTGGTTTTCTCCTGGACAAGCTTGATTTCCGCTATTACTGTTTCCAATGCATCTTTTTCTGATTGTTTTTTCATTAACTCCTCCTCGTGCGTTGATCGTTCGGATTCAATGTTAGATTTTAAGGAAGCCACAACCTCCTGCAAGTTTTCATTGCGTTGCTGAATTTCAATTTTTTCATTGACCGCATTGGTTTGGCCTTGTTTTTCTTTTAGAAGCTGTGCCTTTAATTGATCGATTTGCAATTTATGTTCACATCGGATGGAATTCATTTCCGAAGCATGTTCTATCTCTAAATTTTTCTTCATACGTTTCTCTTCCTCAAGAGCGAACTGTAAATCCGAAATCTGGAAAAAGAAAAGGAGTCAGTTTTACACGAGTAGCATGATTGCCTTAGGTATAGGGGACTTGCCTTGTTTTGGAAATCTTCTTCCACACTTGCAATGCGAAAATCAATCGACTTGTCTTTATTTTTAAGTTCATTGATAAACTAAAGACTGAGACGTTAACATAAGTTGATAATAAACAGAAAAAAACTTACACTCCTTCGATTTTGTTCTAAAGTTTGATTGATTTGATCAAGCTTTTGCACTTGGTTCTCCAAATCTTCCTTCTCATTTTCGGCCTTGAAATAGAGGAAAAAGTCAATGATCTACTTTAGATTTCTCTTATGTCATTTTTTTATACCTTTGCCAATGCTTGTTTGAGTTCTTCAATTTCTTGGTCCTGCTTTAGGAATTTGGCTTTATCATCCTCTACAACAGAAAACGTGGATGAATTTGATGAGCTGGACGCACTTGTGGGTTTTGAGGGAGAATCATAATCTTTATCTTGGTGGTCATCGGCTTCTATTAGCTGCTGCATAACTGCGGCATCAATTTTTTGAAGCGTGAAAACTAAATAGTAGTATGCAATCAGGGAAACTATACAATATATAATAAAAATTAAAAACTTACAATTGGATTCAAGCGTCTTTAAAAAATCAGACTTCAGGTCATTCATTTGGGTAAACATGGCATTTAAAAATACCAGAATAGGATTTTCTTCAATTCTATTGGAATGAATCGATCTTTTTGGGCTTGTAACAGTTGCAAAGGATGGCTTTTTACTAGGAGATACACTCACGGGCTGTACATATACTGTATTGAGTAGTGAAATAAATTCGGTGATATCACCTTTTTCGAGCGTAGTTTCGTTGTGATCTTTTACTAGATTTAAATTGACTTCACTTTGCGGTGAAGGTTTGTCAAGATCGGCAAATCTGAACGGAAGTGACTTTGATACGATGCGTTTAAACTGCTCTCGTCTCTTTTCCTCAACACTGCGGTAATCAGAGAGAAGGTCCGCTAGTAAGTTTGAGTTTTTAACGATAATCTACATTTGTGAAATTTTAATCTTTTTATGTTCTCCAAAAAACTCTATTTTTATAAACCTACGTTTTTGTACTCTCTCCTTCGGACCAATTCAATCAACAAAGCTCCCTGTAATATAAACAAACAAAAAAAGGTTAAATCCGGTCATTCCTCAGTTGTTAATATGTTCCTACTTACATACGCAAATGCGACCTGTCTGACACTTTCCAGGTCATTTTTACCGTACTTCTTCTTGAAAAGATTTAAACGGTCTAATTCTTCTGCAGTATCATGTTCCATCTCAACAATACAGTCCTGTATACCAGATACAATACTCATATTTAAAAAAAATTCTGAGATAGATGAGTATTTAGACTTGATGAGATTAGAAACATTTTGGCGCATGATAGTATCATATTTGACTAATTTGTAAATAGGATCATCAAATTGATAGATCGCCAAATGGTTGAGAGAGTCAAATTTCTTTTTGGCCATTGAGAATGACACGGGAGACGAGGAAGCGGAATTACGACGTGTATTTAATGACATATTGCTAAATGCAATAGAAACTGAATCGCTCGTCAACTTATTGATGGTGTCTTCAACCTTTGGTATACTTTTACTGATATCATCACTACATTCTTGTGCAGTTTTGGCAATAGATTTAACGTCGGATAGAGTTGCATCAAGCGATTGCAGATTGCTGCTTTTTCCCACATGGTCCAACAAATCTTTTTGATGATTAGCTAATTCTCGTGTGACTTTTGCTAATTCATGGGATTTTTTCTTTAAATTGTTGTAGAGTTGTTTAGATTCGGTATGTATGGAACCAATACGATCTAAATCAACAAAATCCAGTAATTTCAATCTCTCGTCACCATTGTCCAATTTATCAAGGATTGCTTTATGAATGGATGTGTGGCGTAGAATGTTGATATCGTTGTTTAATGACTTTAACAACCCATTTTGCCTTGCCAGTTCCTTTTTGGCAACTTCCAAGTACGCTTGTACTTTTCTTGTGCCCGATCCAATATGAGAGTTGAGGTTCTCCAGGGCAACGTTAAGAGCCATTGTCTGCATTTTCTGCTCTTCTACAGTGTCCGAAGCTATTTTTGCATGTGTTTGTATGCCTTCCATCAGTGACTAAATGAAACAAACTTTTAATGTTTCGCATTTTCTTCTTCTTTTTACTACTTACTCCGCTATAAGAATAGAGATTTTTGAATAATGTGGCGTAAGCTTCACAATTTTCATCCACTGTTTTTTTGTTTAATTGCTGCCCTATTTGTTTTAGATGACCTAATCCTATTTATGCAAAATAAATTTGTAAGCTTTTCTTTCTTGTAAAGGAAAGCTTATATTACCATTAAATGAAACAATTTCAGGCTGTAACTTGGGAAACTCTTTGGCCAGCAAATCCGACATTTGAGCAGGTTTTTTAGATAACCATTCTCTGTTGTAACAAAATACAAGATATTCGTCCTTTTAAGAAATGTTAAAGTCTCACAAAAAAAAAAAGTTTGACAATTTTATGTTTTTACTTTTCCGGTAGCTTGAAGTACTTGTTGCACATTGTCTGTTTTAACAATATTGCCATAGCTCGTGATTAATATTTGGTTTTCAGGTGCAATGTGTGTATATTGTTCAATGGTTTGGTATAATTGCTCCATGCTAATGACATTATTAATATAAATATGTTGTGGAGATAAAGCCAATGACTTACGTCTCAATGTCCTTGAGCGAGTTGTTTTCCCATTGTACACTACAACCTGTTTCTGCACGATATAGCTTCATAGCTCTTATGTCAAGAAGAAAATAAATAAAAAAAAAAGAGAGAGAGAGAGAGAAAAAAGAACCAAACAAATACTTGGATTTTATTGTATCACAGGTGACCACTTAAAAAGGGAAATGATAGAGTCAGATGCAAACCCCCCCCTTTTTTTTTATTTACAATCATTAAACTCAAACCTGTTCAATAAAATCACACTTCCACCAATACACGATTCTGAATCAAAGAGGGATTATAATTCGGGTTTACAAAAATAACAGATCAATGCAAAAAAATCCCGTCGGGGATATAGATTTTATACATGTCACTGCCAAATGACGCATTCTCCTAGTAACGTGCCCCTACCACCACCTACCTCCTCTTCATTTAAATTGACATCATTTTCAGTCCTGGTGGCGAACAAGAATCAGAGCTACTTTTCTTTCTTTACAGGCCCATGATTTAAATCACATGAGGTGTGCGAAGCTGTCATACATGTCTAGCTGTTTATGCAAATCACTATTTGCATGTGTAGTCATCTTGGTTGATGAGAGAATTTCAAAACGTTTCCTTCTTATTATTATTACAGTCATATATGTATCTGCCTTCAGAGTGGCTTGGATTTAATGACATACCTTGGTCGTTATGAGGTTTATCTTTACCACCAACTACATGAGTGACAACCAAGAACAGCGACAGTGATTAATCTGACTGTCTATAATTAAAAATTACAGAAGGCTTATCTTCTTGTTCTAGTCTGTGGCATTTCTGACAGAACGTATGTTAAGACAGCACAAATAGTTACCTTCCTCGTGGCTAGTCTTGGAAAACCTTTCCTTATTGTTAACACCAAGGCTATATTTTCTCGCCCGAGCTGTCCATTTGGACGAAGTTTAGTAAGTGTTTACCCATTTACTCAAAAAAAAAGGGGAGGGGGGGATTAAATGCGTTATTACGGTGGTGTATGTTTTAAAATTAGCTTTCCCTTTCGGCCTTCAACCATATAAAAAACTTTCATTTATACAAGTGTAATCCTTAAATACGTTAAAGTTGACTATTTATTTTAATAAAAAGAATGAAGGTAAGATTTGTTTAAATATTAATACTTGTAGATAGATTGATACGTATAAAGACTCAAAATTAAGTGATCCAGAAAGTAAAAGATGTATGGCACAGCACGCATGCGTTGATTACTCTGTTTAATGAAACAGCACATTTTTTTATGGGCATTGGGATTAGTTGTTGATTGAAAACTCATAAATAAAATTTCCAAGTTTCTTTTACGGACAAAGCCACTGCTACGATGTTAATGATAGGAGTCTTAGTCTGAAAGAACATTTACAAAAAAGAACAGAGATAATTGGAAATCACTTAATTATCGCAACAACAAAATAAAGTGCAAGCAGAGCTTTGATACACCTGTCTGTGTTAATTAAAAACAGAAACTTCAGAAACGGAATGAATACGTTTACCAGAGTCATTGTAACAGACGTAAGCACAGAAGGCATACCAGTTGCATGTTCACCTGAAGCAAGCACCTGAAGCAAGAACGAATACAAGTTTTTTTTTTTTATAAAGAAATGGATAAAAAGAGAAAGAAAAAAAAACACTGCTTAAATGCGTGCGTGTAACAACAAAGGCGAGTATATCCCGCTTCAAACGAGAAAGAACGTTTTAGCTTTTATTTCAAAACCGAACTGACATTAAGCTAATTAGATGAATCAAAAACACAGGCGACTAACTGGTGTGTGGGTAAACTGGTATTCCTTTTTTTAATGCGATTTTGATGAAACTTCCAGTTTTTACGCAGTACTTCAAGTCATGAAGAGACATTGCGCTGCCTCGCATAAATCTTGCTTTCCAACTGTTCTATCGTACGAAAATAACGAAGAAAACAAATGGTTGTCATCAACATTGGAGACAATGTGACAGTTGTGGGATTTTTGAAAATGGTGACACATTCTGCACATGGGAAGAAAGTAACTTGACAGGATTCTAGTTCTTTATTTATTATTTTACGATCTACTAGCTTTGATGAAGACATGAAAAGAAAACAGCAGGAAAAATCTTCAACCATTGCAGTTTGCTTTCAGCTATAACGAAGGCTGGAGGCATGCACCCCCAGATATTATGGACAGTTGGCTCAAGCTATCTCTCTAACCGTCAGAGATGAAGCTCCTTCATTGTAGCGAAAACAGGACTTAGAGACATACATATCCCATTGTTGATATTCTCTCAAGAGACAAAAGGCATGAGTCTATCCATCACAGTTGTGCTCTTGACATCCAGTCTACTGTCATGGAGATGATAGGTTAACATCAAGAGAATATCAACACCAGGGACAGATATGCCTCATCACTATGGATAGAATGGATGAATCAGCGTATTAACATCCTCCTCTTTTCGAACGATGATGACGCCTAATAGCTCTATCAGTATTTTACCTGAAGTTGGCATCTCTATAACTTTTTTACCTTTCAAACATAAATGTCTTGGTTTTATATTATCTTAAATTCGATTATATGCATTTGCTGAGTTGTGTATAGCATTCATTTCGATGATGTCTAGAGTAAAAAATCATTGTATTGACCGATTTTTTTGTTTAAAAATAGGAAATAGAAGGATGACGTTGGATTTTTACAATTTTCGGTGCTAAAAAAAGGAAATGTCTAGAACTCCGTATTTTTTTCAAACATATTTTTTCAAACGTATTTTTTCAAACGTGATGGTCTACACGTCGATTGACATGCCATATCATCTAAACTTCATTGGATGATCGTTTTCTGTTTCCCATAAAATTTGCTTTACTGTCATTACAAGCTACTACTGGAATGCAGATAGACAATTACCAAGCTCTGACTTGCTTGGGAGGTTTTTGCAACTGTTTCTATTTTAAGTAAAGGCTTAAACATTATGGATGAAAATAGACAAATGAAATCATCCTGACATAAGCTTGTTTATCAATAAATAAAGCTGGTTCACACACTTTGTTCTTCTCCTTTTCTTTTTCCTTAACATACTTCTTTTATCGTATGAAAGTAACCGATCACATAAAAAGGTTAGTTTAGTAGTGACTCTTGTTTCTTTGAAAAGAAGCTAAATCGAAAAAGATATATAATTGTGATATTGCGGCTGCGGCTAGTCTTTGCTATAGGAGGGCAACCTCCTAGGCAGGGTTCTTGAGTTTTTGGAACTCAAGAACAGTGAATGGCTGTGACTGCACTGTATATAGGTGCGATCATACTGGTCTGCTGGTCTTCTGGCCAGAATTCCTGTAAGTGGTACAAAAAAAATACGTTTGAAAAAAATACGGAGGTCTAGACATTTCCCTAAAAAAAGTATTAATCGGCCACTGATCAAGAATCATTTTTTCCAAATTATCAAACAAAATGAACAAAGAGGTATTCTTCAATTTTCTAACGTGTCTTCGCTATCACTTACTCATTAATCCTTTTATATGTGCTTTGTTTAGAACAAAATAGTTACCTACAAAGCTTGGAGAACAAAGCTTTTGAAGAATCGACATTTCTAAATCTGACAACTGCAAATTTTCTTCAAGAGGTGAATGAAAAAAAGGCAAAACGTTCAAGTTCTATCGCGTCCTCTTCTTCTTGCCCTCCTTCTATCACTGAGGAAATCGCTCAGGTAACGCGTCATAAATATTATTTTTCAATGGAAATTAATTCTGACACATCTTCAATTAGTATGTTGGTGAAGATAACATAAAAATTAACAACAATGAATTATCGATTGGAACAAGTATCAAGCGGGAGGCAATGAAAAAAAATATCAATTACAAGGATTTAACGCCTTCTGAGATAGCGCTTGTTGAGTAAATTTTGACAATAGCTTCAACCCTAAAAATAATACTTATTTCTTTCTTTATAAAGCTGCGGCCTCAATTGCATATTAGATTTAACGAGTGGAAGTTTGACCAATCAACGTCAATTATTCTCAAACGAGGACTGGAATCAGATTAAAGCATTGCTCTCAACATCTTCGACTGATAATGATCTGATTGAATCTAGACCCAGACTACCCAAAATTTGCAGAACATTTGAGGTAAATATCAGTCATAAACATTTGCTTGTGTTAAGTATATAACAAATATTATTATAGAACTCCTACGATATTGAAGATTGCTACTGGAATGCAAAACACTATCAAAGAAAGTATAGGTGTCCCGTAACACTAAAGATTTATTAGAATACTCGTGCTCCCGATCCACTGATATGGGACAACGTTGACTGAAAACAATTCAACGAGTGGTTTTCATTTAATCCAAGGCGAGAAATATACTATGGATTTATTCCAAAACCAGAAAGGTTGACACATTATTAAAACTTAGGAGAGTTGGGCAATATATCGTCAAATTTGAATGAAAAAACTGGATATGAGCTTGTTAGTGTCATGTAAGTTTATATTATTTTAAAAATCCTTACTTAAATGATTGACAAAATATCTATTAGTCTTGATAAAATGATCAAACACAGTTCTATATTTACTAACTCGAAGCCCACCCCATCAGAGGCAGACATTATAATTAAAGTATGGGCGGATCTCTTTGAGGTTCTTTTCTTTAACACTGGAATCCCTATTCGATGGTAAGTTTTACACAAAGTTTATTTCTATGAATAAAATTGTCTTACATTATGAGCAATAGGGGGGAGAAAGGTTTAAGAAGTGATGATGCTGACCCCATATTTTACAAGTTGGATGCACAACTTGTCTTAATATACGATGGTACAGAATATCCAGTTTCTTGTACTGAATTTGCCCCATATTCTGGTCAAAAAAAAAATCAAAACGGATAGGAGCAAATTTTTACTTGAAGCAAAAACAAGTTACAATCAAGTAATGGGTATGGACATTGCAAACGAAAGAATTGTGGTCAAGGCAGATTGAAAAAATAATTTTTTATACAAGAGGTCAAGGTAAAATAAATTGTTTTGCAAGAGGTCAAATTCAAAAGAGACATAAAGACTAAGGAAAAGGTAGAGAGTTCCGAGTAGACAAAAAAAAAAGGATTTAATGCAAGATTAAATGAGAAAAAAAAATTGCATCCCTGTTTAATACAACGTGAGAAAACTGGATGACTCGGCAAGTATGTTCATATTATGCAACTTGCTGAGAAATGGTATAAATAGGGGTACTTTTTTTTTCAAGTTTAAATGTTTTCCTCTCAAGTATTTCTTTTTTTTAAAAATCATGACGCAAACCTCTCTAGAATATGAAGGGGATGTTTGGCAAGCTCAAATTCAAGATAACCCGGATGAGGCTATGTACCGGATGAAACGCTTGTTGGAGACGGCTGGGTTTGTCATTGCTACGTACAACGGTCCTCTTTATATGGGTGTGGTGAGGAAAACAAGGATTTGTTGATAATCACCAACATCCAAATCATGGGTAAAATTGGAATCTATTCCTCCATCTATTACATGACTAAATTTTTAACATGTCATTATTTCAGGTTTAGAAGCTCATGTTGTGTCTTTAAAAACTGCTGGTGATCACTTATACATTGCTAGTTCAATTAAATCATACATACTACCATCAGCCGTCCCCCAATTGAAGAGACGAAGCAAGTCTTAGAGAAAATCAAATAACCGACAGCCCCGAGCACTGACTCGCGTTTGGTTTTCATTTATTTTTCAAGAAAAAGAAAATAGAATGGTTAACTTGAGGGATAATGCAAACTCTCGCGGGAAGACGCTTTTATTAAAATCAATTTTAAAAGATGAGCATGTTTGCAACCAATATAACATCCGTTACTGATGACTCAATGTGATTTCAGGTCAGCGGTTGGTTATTTATGTCTATCTTAAAAGTATAAAAGAAGAATGTTTGAACCTGGATCAATAATAGACTTCTTTAATACTATTAACATGACCAAGCGTACTACCAATTCCAAGCCAACACCGGTCAAGCCAAACCCAAAGCCAAGAGCTGTCAATTCATTAACGACAACTACTAAACCAGAGGAGACACCTTCCAAGCCCAGCACAGCTACCAAAACAAAGAAGTCTCACGTTAGGTGGGAAACTGATGTAGCAGGCGATGATAATTTGTCATCAGATGCCCGCCTTCTTGTTTTCCTTTTGGATAATAATGCAAACAACTTGAATTTTCTCACACCAACCAAAAACCAAAAAGGCGCATAGAGAGTTTATATGTCCAAGAGAAGATTAGCCTTTAAGTGTTTAGATTATTTTTGTTAAAAAACGTTAACTTACCGTACGATGGAAGACATTCGTGCACAAATGAAGAAATACATGGTCGAGTACCGTAAAGCAGGTTTACGTTTTTTGCAAACCGGAAACGGCGCAAAGGGAGAAACTAAGGATACTGGTTCAAAAGAATTCGAAAGTAAGTTGTAAAGAGTCAAAATGGGTACAGATTAAGTTATTAATATCTCACTTACAATAGAAGTGGCTAAAGATGTCTTTCCTTATTATTATAAATTGGAAACGTTTCTTCAGGATCGTCGGTGTTTCTGATATTCTAGGTGCCCAGGATTCTGAAGTGAAAGACACTATAAAAGATAAAGAAGATGAGACAAGACATGTTGAGTCTACTTCCAATGAAGTGCCTGTAAGTAATGATGTAGTGGAAACGGTGTCTGACTCCTGTGAAGATGAAGCTACCGCTGCTCCTCCGGTCAAGAAAGCAAAGAAAAGTTCTGGTGCTGTTACCTTCGTCCAGGACTTCAAGTCTATTTTGGATGAACCCGTAGATACAACCATCTACAGTGAAGTGCTGGAAAAGAAGCAGGAGATGGCCAAGATGAAGATGAAGGTGCAGCAACTGACTATTGACAACCTATTTGATTTCAAGGTTGAAAAAAAGAAAAGAAACGAAAGTAGTAATCTAATACTAACATATTTTGAATTTTAGCATTATACCTTGAATACTGCGGATATTATAAAACAGGGACTCACTGATAAAAAAATAAGAAACAAAAGTATGAAGCATAAGATGCGAGAAGACGATAATCATGAAGAGGCATCACTTCCCCCTAAAAGAAAGCTTACACCAATTTGGAGGTATAAAGGAAATGCTAAAAATTAATTATATTCATATGTATTATAACTAAAGTAAAGATCAAGTTGAACCACGTAACTTTATCTCATATATATCCCCTTATTCCCTATGAATTATCATTTTGTTTTTGGTTTTCTCGTGAGCTAATAAACATATAACAATACCAATTGGATCATTTAGTAGCATAATAGCTTCAAACGCTACATTTATATTCATTTGGTCGTCGTTACTGTGATCTTTATTTTACTTTTGCAATGAGTCATAACAAATTTTTAAATATAATATGATCTTAATAGATATTATTTTGCATATTTTGCACAAGTTCCCAAAAAAAAAAATTATTACAAGTCAATAAAATATGCTATAACAAGCATTAGTATAGTAAAGACTGGAAGTGAACATTAAATGTGCTGTTATTTTAGCTGATGATATTGATGTTCTTGCATGAATATTGTTGATGTTGTAGTCTGGATAAAGTACATGACTTCTAAAAAGCAAAGTAATAGAATCGACCCATTAACCTATCGTAATGGTCATCATATCTAGCAATGTTCACTTGAAAGCAGCCATCATCTTCCAAGCTACCGACTCTAAGCTGTGCCAGCCAAAAACAAGACTTAAAGGACTGGAAATCAAAACCATGAGTGCTATCAATCGATCGTCTCACACAGGGCTAGTTCCTGTACCTAATAAAGTATGCTATGATGATCACATACATTGCTTAGGAATTGCCATGGTGTGCTAACCGGCAGCATTAGAAGCATTAAAATATTTTGGACAGAACATAGTTAGTAATGGATAGATCAAATTGCCTTATATTTTAAGATACTTACTAAAAGAAGAAAATGTCTAGAACTCCGTATTCTTTTCAAACGTATTTTTTTCAAACGTATTTTTTAGAATCATGTGATGGTCTACACGTCGATTGACATGCCACATTGTCTAAACTTCATAGGAGGATCGATTTCTGTTTTCCATAAAATCGGCTTCACTTTCATTACAAGCTACTACTGGAGCACAGATATACAACTACCAAGTTTTGATTTGCTTAGGAGGTTTTTGCAAGTGTTTCTATTTTAAGTAAAGGCCCAAACATTATGGATGATGAAACAAGCAATTAAATCATTCTGACATAAGCTCTTGTTTATCAGCCTAAAAATAAAGCTGGTTCACACACTTTATTCTTCCTTCTTTTCTTTTCCTTTAACATATTTCTATCGAATGAAAGTAACTAATAATGTAAAAAGGTAATTTAGTAATGACACTTATGTTTCTTTCAAAAGACGTTAAAATTGAAAAAGATACATTGCGATATTGCGGATGCGGCTAGTCTTTGCTATAGGAGGGCAATCTGCTAGGCAGAGTTCTTGAGTTTTTGGAATTCACGAACTGTGAATAGTTGTGATTGGACTACAAATAGGTTTAGTCATACTGGCCTTCTGGTCTTAGCCAGAATTACTGTAAGTGGTATTAAAAAAATACGTTTGAAAAAAATACGGAAGTCTAGACATTTACGGTTTGAAGGGCACCTTAGGGTAAAAGACTCTTTCCGTGGGCCATGAAGTGGAAATAAATGGCTGCAAAACAAAGTGTATTGCATTGTTGTCTCGCAATGTAATCATCGACATCAGTAACGCTGATCAGCTGAAATTGATTGGTGTCAAAGTAAATCAACTAAACAGCAAATTCCAGTTAAGCATTGATGGATTGGATAGAGACATACCAGAATTGCACAAGGGTACTTTAAAGGTAATATATAAATAACACAACTTACTATGTAAAAACGTGTACAAATACTAGATAAACAATTTAGATTGAAAACGCTGTTGCTGGTGATACATTTTTAAAGCGTACTGAATCATATCATTATACTAATTCGAATGAACGTGGAACAAAGATGATATACGTACATATGTAGGTTGTAACACTATGAAATACGGGCGATATACTAATATAACACTCACGCTTCATAGAATGGATCAAATAATTAACAACCCGATACTGTTTCATCGCTCATCATTAAATCAATTCTCGGAGATGTCCTTCCTCGTCAAATTCTGGGGACCAATCATTGAGCTTTTTTTTAACCCGACTGAGTACTTTATACAATGGTAGGTTTCAATCCTTGCTCTTGTTTAGAAGCACGTATAATGATAATAACCACTTGTGTAGGGGTGACACCAATTCACCATATTTATCTATAATCAATTTTCACTTTAAGCTGGATTGTAAGCTTAAAATTAAGGATTTTAATAGTGATGAGTTGGATGTTACTACTGGAGAGCTGGCACGCCATTCATCCACCACTTCCTCTAAAATGAGCAGTGACTTTACAAAATCCGCCCTAAATACAAAAGCCCATTTGAACGCTGCATTGAAACGAATGCCGTACTGTCGTATTTGGGTACGATTCACTTAAGAATAATTGAGCAAATCGTTTAAATAAATAAACTATGAAATTAAAACAACCTTTAATGTTGAATAACAGCACACGCTTGTATACTGCTATACAACTTCTCCTACTACGAGTACATACTTCTATATTAAAGATTACATGATTGGCCTAAATACGATATACGAATGACAGTTGGATACAGAATGCTATGTGGGAGCTTCCTCCAATTCTGCACGCGCCTTAAATCCAATTTGTAATAGTTTTTAAGGGAATACTGACTTGAAAATATGAAAGAAAAGGTTGGATGTAATTTCTGTTCTTTCAATCTTCTTTCTAGATAACTTATATCAAAAAAATATGATAATATCAACTGTTTGTCGTTTTCCGTAGAGATATCCAAGTAGTTTGTGAAGTACGTATTTTCTGACTTGTGCATATTGTACGATTTAGCAAAGAGTAAGTAAAGTGATTTGCTGTCCATCCTAATAGAGATTTTTTTATATGAAATCGGATACAGGCTGCAAACACTCATTCTATTTCTTTTATAATGTTCTTTGGCGTATCGCACAATCAAATTTCGAAGCTTTCTCATTCCAAAAAAGCGTCCCAAGCACTCCTCATCCTTCTTGGAACGTATTTTTCTGGGACCATTAACAAGTTTTGTGCAAAAATCAAGAGCTGCTCTAGGAACGCTTTCTTGGGTATCTAAATACAACTTTTCAGATATCTTTTCGGCATCCACTTCATTTCCAATCGTTGATGATTGTATCAGCATAATACAAACAGTGGATAGAGCCCTAACCTCCTTAGCTGTTAAGTCCTTTTGCGTATAATCCAAAGTAACCGATTTGTCATCATCCAAATCTGAATGAGATTTAATCAATAAATCGGCTTCATCGTCGTATTCATCTTCATCTTCGAAAAAATACATATCAGCATCTACGGACAAAAGCTTTGTAATCATCATTATATTTTCTTTGTCACTGGCTGTATCTGTAGTTCGAAACAGTTTCTCTATCAATTGTTTTATGACGAAGAAATTTCCCTTTTTTTCATGTTGATTATACTTTAAAAGACATTCAAAAAGCTCGTTCATTATAAATAGTTTTGTGGTCTTCTTTTTGCCAGAGGAGAATTTTTTTGACGAGGAGGCTTTTGAAACTACCATAGAGGGTTTTAAAAAACAATTTGTTTGCAAAGATTAGCACTAATAATCAGAGTTACTACAACTTTTAAATCCTGCATGTACTTTTGATAAGTCAACATATTTGTAAAGTTCGTGTAGTATTGACGCACTGTGAAACTTTTTATCGGTCCAATTTTTTAAAAAAAAATGAAAAAGTTAGACCGGCGGTAACGGTCCAAAAATTGGACCGATTTTATAAAAAATCGGTCGCATTTTTGGACAGATTTTGTAAGAAATCGGTCGCATTTTTGGACCGATACTGATGATTACAAGCGATGGTTTTGGCAAATAATTCTATTGGATAATAATACAGTTTACGTATTCAGTTCACGAGTTGCTACCATTGTAAACCCAAAAATTTAGACATCATATATTGAATAAAAAAAAGACATTTTATTGAAAAAAAAAAGAAAAAGAAAAAAAGAGCCACAAATGTTTGAATAAATAAACACAGAGATTGGTTTTACAGATGAAAGACGAAACTAACCCGCCCATACCAACTTATTGAGCTAGTAGTTACAACTGTTATAGACAAACGCGTCTGGGCGGTACTTACCTATAATAAGAACTAACGTTAATAACGAGTATAAAAAAGATAAAAAAACACATCATACCTTAATAAAGAAACAGGTCGTCCGGGTCTAAATTTACAAGCAGTAAACGTACAGTAAATCTATAGACATATATTGATATTAATAACAGGAATGAAGGTGACTATAGCGATAAATCTTACTTCGAAAAGAATGTAGTTCATCTACCATGAACGCAAACACAATATTTATTATTCATAAACTACATCAAACAGAGTTACATAACTGTAAAAGGTTAATTTTATGTTAAATTATGGTATCAATTATTATACATACTATTTCATGGTCATTTGTCAAAAAGAAAACAGAAAAAAGGAAAATAAGAAAGAAAAAAAATATTAGATTTATAAATAATGATTTTTTAAACTCAATAGATATTACGTACAGGAACGGTACACA
The DNA here is from genome assembly GCF_025094135.1 of Mucor mucedo. Classification (NCBI taxonomy): domain Eukaryota; kingdom Fungi; phylum Mucoromycota; class Mucoromycetes; order Mucorales; family Mucoraceae; genus Mucor; species Mucor mucedo. The sequence goes on along the minus strand of NW_026252338.1, from coordinate 129,968 downwards.
CAAACATAGAGTACTCTTCCAGTGCGTTTGATAGATACTTTCAATGACCCTTTGACCACTCTTTTGTTTCCTATAACTTGTCTCTTTACAAGATGGAAAAAATGGGGAAACTAGAAAGAAAATTCTAAGAAGGAGGGTGATTTCAATAAAAAGTGTTGCGGCTATTTATTGAGTGGCAAAAATTTGGACATAAAGCACATGGCTTTTAATACTATAAACATTTTATTTGTAATATATATGTGACAAAAAAAATGTCAATACTTTGTCATAGAGACATTTAAGTAGTGAATATGTTTTGATAGTTATTCGTCCGTTAAAACCAGCGAAGAAGTGAAAAAAAAAAAAAAAAAAAAAAAGCGTAAGTCAATTGAAAGCACGATACAAAAAAAGCCTAATCGTGTAACACCAAACGCGTAAAGAACAAGATACACTTTTTGACCCCCTGTTGCGGTCACCGTATTAACTTAATAAATTTTCTTTTAATCATATAAGTTATATAGGTATCGTAATATATGTTTATTAAACTACAAAACTCGATTTTGCAGTGATTTTCATTTTTTTTAAAAATCGGTATCGGTGCAATCTTCAAAAAAGACCGCCGGTATCTGTAATTTCTAAAAATTGCACCGATACCGGCGGTATCGGTCCAAAATATGTTTAGACCGGTAAAAAGTTTCAGGGTGACGGTAGGCGTACGAAATAGCAGGAGTTGTTACAAAATCACGCATGTGTCGTGCTTCCAAATTGCTTTTGATGAACTCAATAGCTCTTTATCGGATCATAAAAATATATGTTATTATTTTTAAGGATGATAAATAAAAACTACCTACGGGTGCTTATTTTTTAAACTGATTTTTTTTCCAACGCAGTAGGACAAAACAGACCAAAAGCCAAGATAAGCCAAAAAACCACTATCATCAAGGAACTGTTTTTCTGCAGGACCTAGGATTGCAATAGGTGTTTTTCTTAGATGTGCTTCTAAATCATTAAGTCCGGTACAACTATAGTCGAAGTAGAATTTAGGCTTCGAAGAAAAAATAGCGCCAGAAATAATAGATTCACTTAATGAGCCTATTGCTTGAGACATTCCATGCATACTCAAGGTGCATTCGTTTTGTAAAGCTTCCATGCTTTGTAAAAATATATTGTAATCAAAGTCTTTATTAATTACCCTTTTAAGGCTCCTACTGACTGTACGGTAGTCATCTTCTATTGAATCTGTATTGGCAATAACTGTTTCTGCATCATTTTCAGACTCAAAAGAGGGAATAGATGTGCTGCTGCTGCTTTCTGACGTTGATTCTAACGATTGTTGATTCGTAATTTCAGCAATAAAATTATTTATAAATCCATAGACGGTAAATTTTCCTTGTTGTTTGAGTCAATTTATTTTTTGCTGGACCCACAAACCAGATGCTGGAATATCCGCTTCCTTAAAAGTATCAAACTGATTGCTTTTTCTCTTTTGTTCGAGTTTAGCTTTGATTACGGTTGCGGCGCCTGTTGGTAGACACTTTTTTTCGTAGGTACAGCATATTCTTATTAAGGGTAATACCTAATACTGTATGATCAATTTATTGTTCGAGCTTATGTCAGCAGACAAGATCCGTCCGCGTATAATTACATATTACCAGTTGGATCGAAACCTCATAGTTATCGTCCTGATTGAAGCATTTTTATAAGTATTTGGTTACAGCCTCTGGATTGCCATCCAATTGGTTATAAAATCAATTACACCCTCTGGATCTCACATCTATTGGATTCTGAATATTTTCACGGGCCAATACAATTAGGATCGAGAGGTCTTTATTACCCCCAGCTATGTTATCCCAGCCATAATTTTTTTTTCCGGACGAATTAAATTTGAATTATAGAGTTAAAAATGCGCTTTCATTCGGATTAGCTTCAATGCATTTAATGGTTATCTGTATACATTTTCCTGGAGTTTACATGGCTAGTGCCAACGATAAATGGGAGGTAAGGTTGTTACAGGGCCAAACCATTTCTGTCATTTAAAATTAAAATGCCACATGAGGGCGGTCATTGGAGCTAAAAAAAAAAAAAAAAAAAATCGTGACCACTGAAAAATTCCTAATTTGTATATAATGGGATGCATCATGATTTTTTTTTTCATTTTTTTTTTCATTTGCATTCAACTTTTTTTTTTTATGAGTACACAAGACGAAGAGACCCAAGGCTTATTAAGCCATACTCAGAAACGGTCCAAGGGAAACAAGTTTTTAATTGCCGTATCTGCTGCGCTTGTTTTCAGTTCAATTGGAGTTGTCGTGTCACTCTTGCGCCATGATGCTTTATATTCAGGTACCATTTCAAAAACAAACAATAGGCATTCGACCCTTTTTTTTTCTTGTTAAAAACTGATTTTTTTATTTAGACAACAAGGCATCGTTACCTCATCTTGTTGTTGGTAACAAAGGAGCTGTTGCTGTCGAATTGAAAGAGTGCTCTGATGCAGGATTAGATAGTAAGGGGATATAAAAAATATATACTGGCTGTTCATGTCTAATGATTAAAAACCTGTGTGTAGTATTACAAAAAGGTGGTAGTGCTGTTGATTCTGCCATTGCATCTGCGCTTTGTATTGGAGTTGTAAATAGTTTTGCTACGGGTAAGTTCCATGATCAAATCATCCTTTAATTTAAAAAATTGCGTCATATTCATTGGTTGTAATTATAGGTATCGGCGGGTAATATATTTGTTTTTTTCTTGGTGATAGGCTTATCGCAGTATTAATTTTTTTTTTTTTTTTGGTATGTTTTGCGTAGTGGTGGGTTTATGCTTATTCGTTCTCCCAATGGAACATTTGAACATATTGATTTCAGAGAGACGGCACCAGCGGCTGCATTTAGAGACATGTTTGTAAAAGATCCGATGGCGGCCCAAATTGGAGGTTTATCAGTTGGTGTACCGTAAGTTGATAGGGACAAGGAACGGAGGATTTATTTTAATTCTGTAATAATTTTTTTTAGTGGTGAGATAAGAGGATTTGAATTGGCTCATCAAAGGTAAAATATTCCTTGTGGATCATGTGAGAGTGAGAGTGAACTGACATTAAAGCAAATCAGACATGGTAAACTTCCGTGGAAGGATCTTTTTACAGCGGCTATTCGAGTTGCGCAAGATGGTTTCAAGGTGACAGATTTATTATTCGAGAAATTAGTGGTAAGCTTGTGAATAAGATTATGTAGTCAACGAGATGAATAATGGCGAATTTTTTTATATTTTTTTATTGGTACGTCAGAAATCTAAGGCATGGATCGAAAAGTCGCCTGAATTCTCGAACGTGTATGCCCCTTCGGGCGTGATTGCTAATCCCGGTGAACTAATTAAGAGACCTACTTTAGCTGCTACTTTAAGAACCATTTCATTAGAGGGCCCTGATGTGTTTTATAAGGTATTTGTTTTACGATTATCAAAGCGCATGTGTGTAACAGAGTATATTAGGGGAGTATTGCCGAAACCATTGTCAATGCTACACAAGCGGCGGGTGGTATCTTGACTTTAGAAGATATGGCAAACTATCGTGCATTGGTGAGACCCACTATCAGTACATATTACCATGGTCGTAGAGTCACCACAACAGCAGGACCCACCAGTGGCCCAGCACTTTTATCTGTCTTGAATATCATTGAACCTTACTTTTTCAACACAACCGGTCCAACCGGTTTAAATATCCACCGTTTTATCGAAGCCGTGAAATACGGATTTTCTTTCCGTACTGAAATTGGAGATCCTGAATTTATCGAGAATAGTGAACGCATGGATGAAATCATCAGCAAAGAATGGGCAGATCTTGTGCGAAAGAATATTTCAGATGTAAAGTATATATATATATATATATATATTGATATATGCAAATTGTAGCTGATAAATGTTAATATTATTTGTAGGACACAACGCATGATCCCTTGTATTATGAACCCAAGTATGAAAATAATGACCCTCATGGTACTATGCATCTCTCTGTGGTAGACAAAGATAACGGTGCTGTCTCATTGACTTCTACTGTGAACTTGATGTTTGGTGCTAAATTTATGGATCCTGTCACTGGAATTATTTTGAACGATGAATTGGATGATTTCAGTATCCCCGGCATTCCTAACAATTTTGGCTTATTCCCTAGTCCTTACAATTACATCGCACCCTTCAAACGTCCCTTGTCCACCATCACACCCACTATTATTGAAGATGAAGATAACAACCTTCAATTGGTCGTGGGCGGATCCGGCGGGTCCCAAATTTTGACAGCCACCTTGAATGTGATTTTAAACACCTTTGATTTTGGCCTTGATGTCTTTGAAGCGGTGAAGGCGCCTAGAATTCATCATCAATTGATTCCTAATGAAGTTCAATTCGAAACCGGTTATAGCGCGGAAATCCTGGAAGTTTTGAAAACAAAGGGACATCAGGTAATAAGAAAGAGAGAAAAAAAAAGTTTGCCAGATTTTTAAAATTATTAACGTGACATCAATCAATAGTTCCGTAATTTACTAGAAACAGGTACAACATCTGCGTCACAAGCTATTAGACGATTTAGTGATGGTACAATCCATGCTGCTAGTGATCCTAGAAAGCAAGGCGTAGCCGCTGCATATTAAATTATATAAAATATAAAATATACCATAATAAACCTTTCTTTACATCCCCTGTTGAAATACATCCACTGAGGCATAAAACGTTTGTCAAAACCTTAATACTTTGTTCATGCCAACACATGTAAATACACCGCACAGCAGACATACAAGAACATTTTTTTATAGTCTATTGAATTTTAATATATGTTCGAAAGTAAGGGGGGTAATAATGCCTATGAGTGTATGCCTTAAGCACGGAGGTTCTTAAGAACAGCTTTAGTCACTTCAGAGCTAGAGCTCTTACCGCCCAAATCGGGGGTAAGAATAGAGGCATCAGCCATGACAGCATCGACAGTGTTGTAAATCTTGAGAGCTTGAGAGGTATAAGCCATGTGTTCCAACAATATACCAGCAGAACGAATAGAGGCAATGGGGTTAGAAATACCCTTACAAGCAATATCAGGAGTGGAACCATGAACGAGTTCACCCATGAGAAATTTATCACCAATGTTGGCGGAGGGAGCAATACCAAGAGAATCGACAAGAGCATCAGCACCATCAGAGATGATGTCACCATAAAGGTTGAGGGCGACGACAACGTCAAAGGCCTCAGACTCACGGAACATACGGTAAACATTAGGAACCACTAATTGCTCTTCCATATCAACTCCCTTGTTTACTTCGGCATTCTTTTCCTTGACGCCACGAGCAGTCTTGCGTTATGAATCATCAGTGATGCTCAAGACATTGGACTTGTGAATGATGGTGACACGAGGGTTATGCTTCCAGAAACGGTTGGTGACAGGTGTTTCGGATCTAAGCTTTTCACGCGTCAAGGTCATATCAAATGTCATCTTACCGATACGTTAAGAAGCGTATTCTGAAATCTTACGATCAGTCCATGCAACTTTCAAACCAGTCTTGGGTCAACTTTTTCTATTTTAGACTTGATATACTAGAATGGACGGGTAAGACGATGGTAAAAATGAATATGAATGTTCTATATGCCCCTACCAAATACTCAGTGTTTTCACTAATGATGAGCATATCCAATAACTTTTGGTTGGGTAAACCAGGAGAGTTAGCAGACTTGACAGGACGCATATTGTCATACAAATTCAAATGCTTACGCAAAGCAATAATAGAAGAGTAACCAGCAATCTTGTGAGAAGGAGAGCTAAGCACAAGATAAGTACACACACCCCCCTTTTATTTTAAAAGAACTATTGCCTGGCAGCACCTAACAAGGCACCATTACATTATTTCTTTAATGTATCAATGATGGCTTGAGGAAGAGAGGTACTTGTACTTTAGAAAAGCTCGAAACCAGCATCAGGATCAATAAATTTAAACTTTGGCCAGAGTTTGATTATTCAAAAACGCGGCGAGCAGCCTAAAGAAAGAAAGGAGGGGGAAATACATGAAACGAGGAGATATTTTGAACAGATTTTTTTTTATGGGTTACATACAGGAATAACTAGAATAAGAGAGGTGTCGTGTTTTAGTTAAAACGTGCCTGCTTATACTCATTAGGCGACTTACGGTGGGAAACGAAATATAGATTTATTAGAAGACGAAAAGGCTGACTTAACACAACTACCAGGGACAGCTGTTCAATATAAAACGGATCAATTATATCATGGCAGCAGAGTTTTTCTAGCTATCAGATCAAGGTCTCATCTATCATATCTAGCCAGTCATTATGCTAATGGCTCAATCATATAGCACAGAACATTCATAGCTAAAGATTATCAAATCATGTTAACATCAGAGCAACTTATGTGTTCAATAAAGCATTAAATTATATTTGAATGAAATTATTGCTTTATAGACTTCGGATATTACATATACGTTCTATCTTACTATTTTACTGTACTAAGTATAATTGAATGCCACAATACATATTCCTTAATGATTTCCGCTTTTACGAATGTATACACGGCATCATCCGCGCTGATGAGATTTTGGAAAATATACAATTTGTCATCGACTTGTAGTATTCCAGGAGCGAATTAAACAAAATATTTTTAATAATCGGTGATCAGACCTTTCTGACGGCGACTCCATCTGTTTTTGTTCGAAAATGTTTCTCATTTGAAGTATCGCTCGACAAGATATTGGCCAATGTTATAACTGTCATTTTCGAACTAAATAACTGTGACAGTTTATCATGGAAATACGTAACTGAATAAATAAGAAATCTCACTTAAACTTCATATGCTAAACTTTTAGTATGTCATGGTCTTTAGTGATATTCCACTATATCAGCTATATACAAACACTTTAAAACCTATTAGAAACACCTATTATTAACGATAATTTACGATTGCAGTATGAATGTAAGTATGTACTTACCGATGTATTCTAATTTACTTCCACGAGTTCGCAGTCCACATAATGTTCAAGTAATTTTCTTTTACTGTTATTTACAACTGTCTTCAGGATAGTCAATTCGAGTCTGTGCATTGTTTACAATATAAAATTCCATATATATTGGCCGTACTTACGAGGCAAGTTCATTGTAATAAATTAATGACACAAAAATATTTGACTTTGTGAACGTTTGTTACTAAGGTAAATTTAGCGATTGCATTACACAGAGTTGATCTATAAAATCCGTCCAAATAGTAAAGTGTCAAATGAAAAACTAAATTTAAGCAGGGACATCCTTAAAATATAATATCCCCCGAGGTCAAATATGATACTATTCAAACAGTGCATGTTTCTTTTGTATCTTTTAAGAAATGACTACACACAGAGTCTTTTGATGAACAATGGTAAGTGATTTAGGCAGTGGGGATGAAAAAAGTGATGTGACGTGTGTTCAAATCGCGTCTTTTTTTTTATTTATTACAGAAAATTAATGAAAAAAAGAGTTTTTTATTGTTTGTTTGATTAAAATACCATGTCGCAACAAGCCGGAGATCAACAACAAGCGCAATATGTGCAGGTACCTACTGACGCCATGAATCCTCAGCAGCAACAGCAAGTGAGCAGCTTGAACTCGGTAGCTACAGCTTCCAATACGAGCAATTATCCTGCTTTTGATTTAGGAAAGTTCTGGACCGAGCAAATGCAATTGGCTGACATGTTTGAATCCGATTTCAAGAACCATCCTTTACCATTGGCAAGAATCAAAAAGGTCATGAAGACAGACCAAGAAGTGAAGGTTAGTGACGTTTTATATTATTAATGTCACTGGAATAGGCATGATAACACTTATTATTATTGTTAATGGACATAGATGATTAGCGCAGAGGTAAAATATATTTTTTGAAAGGGAGAACGGCAGGGTGATCAAAACTGACTTTGTTGTTTAGGCTCCTGTGTTGTTTGCCAAGGGTTGTGAAATTTTCATTACGGAATTAACAAAACGAGCCTGGTAAAGTGTATATTTTAAAATACAAGGTTTGGGGTCAAACTAAATGAAAGGTGTATAGGGTTCACGCAGAAGAGAATAAGAGACGAACTTTGCAAAGATCAGATATTGCTACGGCTATTTCCAAAACAGACATGTGTGATTTTTTGATTGATATTGTACCTAGAGAGGAAGCTATCAAGAGTCAAAGTGCTCCTTTTGAACAACAACAACAACAGCAACAACAGCAACAACAGCAACAACCTGAATATGGTGGTTATTATCCTCAGGGAGCTGTTCCCCAATATCCTCAGCAAACCATGGATGCTGCTACTGCTTATTATCCTCAATTGACAGCTGAACAAATGCAGCAGTATCAACTTCAGCTCCAGCAATTTGCTCAACAGCAACAGCAGCAGCAACAACAACAACAGCAACAACAACAACAACAACAGCAGCAGCAACAACAACAACCCTACCCTCATGGTGCGGAAACATCCAATAGCACAAGCCAAGCTAATAATACAAAGACTGAATAATAAAATAAACAAAAAAAAAAGAAGAAAAAAAAAGAAATTTATACTGTATAATTTTTATTTTTTATGGTTTTAATTCGAGTTATTTAGATGAGGTCAGCAACGTTCATGGGCATTTCATCAATTTGAGTGTTATAAAATTGTTCAATATCTCTCATGGCACGAACATCGTCACCAGAAACAAAATTGATTGCAACACCCTTACGACCGAAACGACCACCACGACCGATACGATGGATGTAGTTTTCACGGTTAGAAGGTAAATCATAGTTGATAACCAAAGAAACTTGTTGGACATCAATACCACGAGCTAATAAATCGGTGGTGATGAGGACACGAGAAGAACCAGAACGGAACTCCTTCATGATAACATCACGTTGAGCTTGATCCATATCACCATGCATGGCAGAGACAGTGAATTCACGAGCTTGGAGCTTATCGGTTAACCAATCGACCTTTCTACGGGTGTTACAGAAAATAACAGCTTGAGTGATAGTGACAGTTTCGTATAAATCACACAAAGTATCCAACTTCCACTCTTCCTTATCAACGGCAATATAGAATTGCTTGATACCTTCCAAAGTTAACTCATCACGCTTAACTAAAATTCTAATGGGATCTCTCATGAACTTCTTGGTAACTTCCAAGACTTCAGAGGGCATGGTAGCAGACAAAAGGACAACTTGGGTAGTTTCGGGCATCAATTGGAAAACATCGTAAATTTGATCCTTGAAACCACGAGACAACATCTCATCAGCTTCATCTAAAACGAACATCTTCATGGACTTGGTGTTGAAAGCACGACGGTTTTGGATCATATCGAAAACACGACCGGGAGTACCAACAACAACTTGGACACCAGATTGAAGAGTGGCAATATCTTCACGGACATTGGTACCACCAATACAGGCATGAGACTTAATACCCATGAAATCACCGAGGGCCAAAACAACCTTTTGGATTTGGAGGGCCAATTCTCTGGTAGGAGCAAGGATCAAAGCTTGAGGTTCCTTAAGATCAACATCAATGGATTGGAGAACAGAGATGGAGAAAGTGGCGGTTTTACCAGTACCAGATTGGGCTTGAGCAATAACATCATGACCCTTAATAACGGGCATAATAGCACGTTGTTGAATGGCAGAAGGACGTTCGAAACTGTTATATTTTGTGGTTAGTTCGATTATACACACACCCCTTTATTTTTTTAAACTTACCCATAAGCATAAACACCACGAAGAAGTTCGGGCTTGAGGTTCATGTTATCAAAGTTGTCGACAACCTCATCCCAGTTGGACTAATCGAAAGATTAAATGTTAAAAATTTTTATCACTTCATAAAAAAAAAAAAAATTTTTTATTCTTTCAATACTTGCCTCGATTTCGGTATCTTGGATTTCTTGCAAAGGTTCGTTGCTATAGAATCAGATGAGAATGAATACTTTTTTGTTTATAATCTTTTTTATTAGATTGAATGAAAAATTTTTACCTCATATTGAATAATAAGTTTAAAAGAAGGAAGAAAAAAAAGAAAAAAAAAAATTTCAAAAAATAGTCAAGGGGCTAAAAACAAAATTTAATCACGTCACAAAAAAAAAAAGCCGCCAAAATTACATTTTTATTTAGGTTTAGCAATGATGTAGCAAGTTGTACCAAAATGATATCTGGAGACTTGTACAATCTCTAATTTTTCCTTGACTCGTTCGTCCCCAAATAACCCCATAATATCTCTATTCCACCAACAGCCCCATTGTTTGACATGTTTATCAAGATTGGTGTCTAACAATCGGTTTAACCAATCATAGTGAGATCGTCCGTGCTCTAACAACAATATACGAGACTCTTGGGATTTACACTGATCTGCCAACTGAACCAACGCTTCTACTGGATCTCCACAAGAACACAATCCAAACGTATCCACAATAGTATCGTACTTTTTGTTCTGCTTCTCCTCTACACTAGCCGTCTCAAAGAACGCTTGATGGAATTTACCCTGATACTTTTCAAACTTTTCTTTCGCTTCATTCAACATGGGCTCATGGCGATCTGTAAACGTAGCTGAAGTCACTTGATCCGCTTTATAATATGAAAAATTACGACCTGTTCCCGTTGACACCTCTAATACATCGCCCTAAACACACATGCAAACACACATAGCTGTTTAATTGACAACTAACCACAATCTTTTTCATTTTTCATTTTTTTTTTTTACCTTGGCCTTTCCAACCAACCAACGTCTCAATAAACCAACACCCATAATGATTTCATCCCAATTGATCTCATCGTCGTATTTCTTGGCTACTGTTTCCCATACACTCGAAGTATCGAAGCTTTTAGGTGTCAACGTCGGGTCCTCAGGCCCATTGCCCGAAACCATGTCATTGACATCACTTTTACTCTTAAACACCAACATGCTTACATAAGTCGCTGTCACATAAAGTAAAGAGCCACCAAGCAAGATTGGTCCCAATCTTGGTTTGACTTTGGGTGGAGGGGGTGGAGGAGGAGGGGTATAAATGGGTTTATATTTTAACCCATGGCTTGCCTTGTGTAATGCTTTTCGTGTCGACATTTTAAAAAAAAAAAAAAAAAAAAAAAAAGAGAGAAAAAAAAATAACGCTTGTATCCTCCCACCCTCCCCCGCCCCTTAAAACAGGATGTGACTGGATTTACGTAATAATGCATCTATGGTATAAATAATGCATAGTCTGTTTCACCAAAGCACTCTTCTTTCTTATTTATTTTCACTATTTTACACCTTACACTATTTAAATGACTACACCTCATTTCGGTACCATTGCGGCCTTATCTACGATTGCTGTTATCACTGGGTTATTTATAAGGTACCCTGATTGTGCCTTGTTTGATCAACATCGTAAAGATATTCCCCATATCAAGGGCGATCCCTTGATCGGTAACCTCATGGCCGTATCTAAAAATAAAAACCGTTATTTTGAATATGTATTGGAAGTCTATGAAGCATTAGATACTATGACATTGTAAGTAGTTGCTCTACCTTTTTCTTTAACATCAAACTAAATATTATCTAGTCGATCTTCTTCGTTGGGTATTCCTAGCGGTATCAGTACTGTAGACCCAAAAAATATTGACCATGTGTGCAGAGGTAAAACACAAACAAGTTACTGTTTTTTTTTGCTTTACTAACGAGAAATACCTAAAATAGCCAATTTCCAAAATTATGTGAAGAGCGAGAATTTTCGTCATATATTTCATGATGTATTAGGAGAAGGTATATTCAACACGGATGGAGAAAGCTGGAGATTACAACGAAAGACATCATCACAAATATTTCATGTGAAAAACTTTCAAACGGCATTTACAAGGTAAAATAGAATACTTAATGATGCTATTTATCTAAAAACAATTTAGCATTTTCGTGAGTCATGTTCAAACTTTGTCGAATGAAATTCTAGAGAACGCCGTGAATCATCACCAGGCCGTCGACTTTCATGATCTCATGCTTCGGTTTACCATGGATACCTTTGTCGAGTATGCATATTTATTTATTTATAGTCTAAAACGCATATCATTAACTTTTTTTTTTTTTGCGTGCCTCTTTTAGAATTGCATTTGGCGTAAAACTAAATTCGTTACTGGAGGATCAGGATTTTGCCGGATCATTTGACGCAATACAGCAAGACCATTACCGACGCATTATTTTTCCACTTCATGGTCTCATGCGTAATTTGCAAGATACCTTTACAAGCCAAAAAACCATCAAGCAACATATTCAAACACTGGATGATTTTATTTATAGAATTATCAAGGAAAGAAGACTGAAACATGAAAAGTCTCCAGAGATGGATACAGAGACTTACAAGACCGATTTGTTACTTCGGTTTATGAAGGCCAAAAGTCCCTCAGGTGAACCTTATTCAGATAAGGAGTTGCGTGACACCATGTTAAATTTAGTCATTGCCGGTCGTGATACTTCGGCACAAACCATTGCTTGGTTTTGTTATAGCGTCATGAATCACCCACAAGTCCAAGAGAAATTGCTGGAAGAAATCGAACAATTTATCACTGACGATATTGAACAGGATACCGTGGCATTGTATGAAGCGATTCAAAAAATGAAATATGCACATGCAGTGTAAGTGCATTAATTTATGTATGTACATGATCTTTCGGGTTGAACACTAAATTTGGGCTGTTATTTTAGATTATATGAAGTACTCAGGCTTTATCCGTCTGTTCCAAGTAACCGAAGACAAGCATTGAATGATGATCTATTACCTGATGGTACACATGTAAAGAAGGGGGACGAAGTGATTTTTCAACCATTTTGTCAAGGACGCCATGAAAAAGTATGGGGACCTGATGCAAAGCAATTTAAACCAGAACGCTGGATAAACAGTGAAGGTAATCTGGTACGTGCTGAATCGGGTAAATATATTGTCTTTCATATGGGCCCTAGAATCTGTCTTGGGCAAAATATGGCAACCTTGGAGGTTCTATTAACTATGTCCATGTTATTGAAAAAGTACAAATTGACAAGAGTCCCAGGTCACCGTGTCGAGTTTCTGAATCAAGTGACTTTATCCATGAAGGATGGTCTTCAAGTAAATGTTGAGAGAAGAAATCCAGTATTGCAAATCATTTAATAACTATTGAGCTATACAAAAAATAAAACTTTCTGTTTATCACTTGTTACAGCCATATGCAGAATAAAGTAGCATATATGCAAAATGCAAATTAGTGTTTCAAATCCAAATAGAATGTACATGCATAAACATTCCGGCTACGGGATATTTTTTATTTTTGGGAAAATATGCGCAAGACCCAAAACTTAGTATCGTACACCCCCAAAGCATTTATAACTCTGATAGATACTATGTTCATCGGCAGAAACAACGCCACCATTGACCGTGCTTTGAAATTAACGGCGTATCTAGAAATGATTCGGCTTTGTAGAAGACGTATTATATTATACTAAAAGGGAAACACCAAAATATAAACAAGCATTTTGTCAATTAGTGAGAAGAGAACATATAGACTAGAAGCTGGTGGTTCATCAAGCTTGTTGAAGAGGTGAGCTACCGGAATCGCTATTTATTCAGAGATTACTAGAAAACAGGATGACCTTGTAGCTTAAAATCATAGATAATAAAAGATGTTATATATACACCTACAAATTAGGCCGATGTTATATCTTCTCATATCATCACAGACTGTAACAAGAATTTACATCATACATCACAATTATTTTCCCAGCTGTCAAATGTGCGTGAAGCCAAAAAAAAAAAAAAAAAAAAAAATAGAGAGAGGGTCAGTGCTTTTTTTTATGTAATGTTACGTGTTTTTCAATTATTGTAACAGCTTGCGAAAAGGCGGAAGAAACAGTAGGATAAAATAGATCGTGGCTGAAAATAAATAAATAAAACAATCTTCTGTTAAATTTATCTTTCTCTCTATCGTTTATCCTATCAGTTTCTAGCACAACTATCGACATCGCGGAGACCGACACTCCCACACCTTTTAACAACGATTATTGTTTTTATAAATAAATAAGGTTGTTCATTTTTATTATAATTGTCTACTACTCTTTACTTCATTTTCACCTAGTATATATAACAAGGAGACCTTTCAACAGGGGCGATGCGGTTAACACTACGCGGATACAACTGCATTCTCGGTGGTAAAACCTGTCACCATCGATCTGTCTTATTTCTTTTTTTCTTCCTCGCCTAACTATTTTAAAAATTCCTTATTGCAAATTTATAAACAAAAAAATTATTATGGCAATGGATGGATCACTGAAATTGAAAAGACTTATTTAAAACATATCTATCTGAATACGCGAGAAAGAGGATGACACAACCCTTTATAAATCACCTAAAGAGCAAGCAGGATATTGGCCGATCATATAAAAACTAACAACCTTGAAAACGTTTTCGGACTATGTAGAGAAAGAAGAAACCTTTTGACCACCCAGTGAAGAGCTGTTCTGTAGAGAAAAGATGTGCCTGCAAGAAGAGGTTACAATCAAACCCCCCAAGAAAAGATTTCCAGAACGTTTGTCATAAGTGTCTGGGTGTGAACGTTTGACATATGCTGAAGATGATAGTCATTCGAGTACCCAATACGTCTTTCTTAATAAATTTTATAGATGCCAAGCTGGCTTTGGATTACAACGGAAGGGTTCAGGCTTTAAGGTTATATACTTCAAGCTTCAACTTTTTTTTAGGCTGATAAATATTTTTCAGGTCCAAATGTTGCTACATCTTTTAAGTTATCCGACTCGTTGCCAAAATCTATGAGAGGCTGTTTGGCTAGCCCGTTGTAAACTGTGCAACCTGATAGTAAGCTTATAAATATTGCGGATACAAATGTTACCTTTTAATTTAGAGATGATATGAGTGTGCATAAATTAGTTTTGAAGTAAAACACGATATAAAATTTAAATAAAAACGTTATTTTTTATAGTTATTTTTATTTTTACTAGCACAATGTCATATTCTCAGTGTGCTTTTCTAATTATTCTTTTCGCGTAAGAAGTTAGTAATAAGCAAAGTTAAAGCAACCATTTAAAAGGCAATTGATATGTCATAAAGAGTATACTTTCTAATTGCAGTGAGATATTTACTTGTTTTCTGCTATAATGGGTTTGAAGGGTTTAAAGAAAACAATAAAATAGACTAATAAGGACTCTGTGACATTTTATTTAATATACAGTAGATGCAGACACCAAGTAGACATAATACAAACATTAGTTGACTGATAAAAATTCTTGTTTAATATAGTGATTTTTTTTTAATAAGTCAAAAAAAAATAGTTTAATAGTGTACAAATAAGTAGTATAAAGTTAATATTATAACAAGTAATAAAGGGGGGAATGAATTATAAGGCGGACAAAGGGTAAAAAAAAAGAGAAAAAGTTATTCTAGTGTATTAAAAATGGGGGAAGGGGGAGAAAATCACTTAATGAGCATTAAGAGATTGTTGGTATACCAATTCACTATAAGCACCGTTTAACTTCAAGAGTTCCCAATGGGTACCTTGTTCAATCACACGACCATGCTTGACAACACAAATAAGATCGGCGTTTTGAATAGTAGACAAACGATGAGCAATGGTAATTGTAGTACGACCACCTTCTTCAAGAATGTTATCAATAGCAGTTTGGACAAGCTTTTCACTTTCGGAATCAAGAGCAGAAGTAGCTTCATCCAATAAGAGGACCTTAGGCTTACGAATCAAGGCACGAGCAATAGCGATACGTTGCTTTTGACCACCAGATAATTGAGAACCCTTATCACCGACACGAGTATCATAACCCTTGGGAAGACTGGTAATGAACATGTGGATATTAGCAGCTCTACAAGCATCTTCGACATCTTGTTGAGTGATATTCTTGCCATCATCGACACCGAAACGAATGTTTTCTCCAATAGTCATATCGAAAAGAACGGGTTCTTGAGAAACCAAAGCCATATGGCTACGGAGGTTGGAGAGAGAGAACTTGTTGAGGTTGTTATCGTCCAAACGAACAGTACCAGAGATAGGATCGTACCATCTTTGAAGCATACCAATAGTGGTGGATTTACCACAACCAGAAGGACCGACTAAAGCAATGGTTTGACCAGCCTTACCGTGTAAGTTGAACTCACCGTTAAAGATGGAGATATCAGGACGAGCAGGGTAACGGAAAGAAATGTTTTCGAAATCAATTTCACCATGGACTTGGTCACGAGTAGGTTCAATACCTTCAAGTTCAGGATCAATGCTAGGAACACGTTCAAGAATTTCAAAGGCAGCAATAGCAGAGTACTTGGCCTTGGCAAAAGTAGTAGTGAAAACGGAAGCACGACCAACACCTTGAGCAGTAATCATGATGGACATCATACAGGTAAACATGTTATCAAAGGGAAGATTATTGTTCTTCATCAATTGAGTACCGGCATAGAAAGCGACAGCGTTTGTATAAAGAGTAATACCTTGTTGAAGGGCATAACCAAGAGAGGACATGTAGGCTTTACGTTGAGCAAGACGATGAGGACGTTCGGTAGCATTGTAATACTTGGTTTCAAAGTGACTTTGCTTATTAAGACCGGCAACAGTACGGATTTCCTTGATAGCTTCACCAGCAACTTCACCACTTTGTTCATTGGCCTTCTTGGTAGAATCTTCGAAACCACGATGAATCTTGGATTCATAACCAGTAGCAAACATAATGAAAGGTGCCATACAGAGAATAATTAAAGTCAACATCCAACTTTGAGAAAAAGCAATAGCCAAACCTGTAAAGAAAAAAAGTTAGTGATATGCTTTAAAAAAATTGTAGAAAAGTAGTGGTAGCTTACCAGTGATGGCTGTGACAATAATTTGAGTAATATCACCCCAAGTCTTAGTTACCAATTCGTTAACATTCTTGGAATCAATAGCAAGCTTGGAGGTAAGGGCACCAAGAGAGTTATCCTCATCATCATAGAAACCAACTTCCTGTTTCATGAAAGCACGGAAAATATCGGCACGAAGACGTTTGGTGTAACGCTCACCAGCAGTTTCGAAAGAGATGACTTGGGTAGAGAAACCAATGAAAGCAGCAACACCAATAATAACAAATAAGAAAGCGTAGAGGTTGGTACCTTCCATAGGACCAGGAGGAACCAAACTAGGATCAACAAGTTGAGCGATGACCTTGGCAAAGATAAGAGCAAAACAAGGGAATACGGCACCAGCAATTGCAGCACCGGCAATACCGAGAGCCAAAAGGGGCCATTCGGAACGCATTTGAAGCAAGACTTTCTTAATAGGAACACTTTGCTTCATGGCAACCTTACGTTCATCCTTTTCCTTACGGAGCTTGAGTTCATAGGCATCAACAGAAGCACGACTGGTAGTCTTGAATAAGTTGACAGTAGTATCCTTTTCATTGATCAAGGCGTCTTCTTGACGATGCTTTTCAGTTTCAATTTCTTGTTGTTCACGCTTCAATAATTCTTCGGAATCAAGTTCTTCAACGGTACTGCCAACTTGCTTGGTAGCAATTTCTTGCTTTCTAACTAAATCGGCATAGACACCATTAAGGGCAAGGAGATCGTTGTGGTTACCTTGTTCGATTAAATCACCAGCAGCCATAACAACAATAAGATCAGCGTTACGAATAGTGGAAAGACGATGAGCAATAACAATAGTAGTACGATCAGCAGAAGCAGCATCCAAAGCGGTTTGAACTAAACGTTCAGATTGAGTATCCAAAGCAGAAGTAGCCTATTATTAAAAAAGAATCATTAGAATATATTTCTCGTATAAATATTCCATGTAATAAACTTACTTCATCTAACAAAAGAATAGAAGGGTTCTTGAGAATAGCACGAGCAATAGCAATACGTTGCTTTTGGCCACCAGAAAGCATACCACCATGTTCACCAACAAGGGTTTCATAACCATCAGGAAGTTGGGAGATGAAGGAGTGACAGTTAGCCTTCTTACAGACGTCGACGATTTCATCGTTCGTGATTTCCTTGGTAACACCCATCAATAAATTTTGCTTAATACTCATGTTGAACAAGACGGGTTCTTGACTGACAACACCAATTTGACTACGGAGCCATGCGACATTATATTCCTTAATATTCTTACCATCAACAAAGACAGAACCTTCATCAGCATCGTAGAAACGTTGCAAGAGTTGAACACTGGTAGATTTACCAGAACCGGAGGGGCCAACAAAGGCGACAGTCATACCAGGCTTAATGGAAAGATTAAGTCTCTTTAAAATAGTAATGTCAGGACGAGTAGGGTAACTGAATTTAACATCCTTGAATTCGATTTGACCAACAAATCTTTCGGGAGCAATACCGCTATCGTTGTCAGTATCAATGAGGGGGACACGATCAATGGTGGAGTAAATCTTGTGAGCAGCACCACAAGCGCTGGAAACAGCAGATAAGTTAGGAGGTAATTGCAAGAGAGCAATGGCACCCATAATCATAGCAAAGAAAACAACAAGGACAATATCACCAGTCATTAACAATTCACGAGAGAGCTTGGAACCGTACCAGAAAGAAAGGCCATAGGTGGAAAAGAGGATGAACATGAAGGAACCGAAACCGAAACCAAGAATTCTACCACGCTTAACACCAGTTTGCATAGCCTTTTCAAGCTTGTGTTCATAAAGATCGGCGAAACGGTTTTGGAGGGAGAAAGAGTAAACGGTACGGATACCAGAGAATACTTGTTCAGCAACGGAACCAGCTTCAGCATAAGAATCTTGAGATTTAAGGGTATATTTGGTGATGAAGTAACCCATGGTGGCACCAGCACCGGCCAAAAGAGGAAGTGTGGCTAACATAACAACAGCAAGTCTCCAACCCTTTACAAAGGCGACGACAAAACCAGTGACGAATTGACCGATACACATGACCAAAAGACCAAACTTTTCAGAAATACCGTCTTGAATTAATTGAGTATCAGTAGCCAATCTAGTGGTTAAAGAACCCTCATCAGCCTTATCGAACCAACCCATCTCTTGACGGAGAATGGCGTGGACATACATTTGACGAATACGACGGACTTGGTTTTCACCAGTCAAAACCCAGAAACAATTACAAGTATAAGCGGCAAAAAGGACACCAGTACCCATATAAACGAAAATTAAAACAAGAGGATGAGCTTCGATAGCTAACTTTTCGTAATCTCCAGAGGCCATAGCAGCACCGATGGTGGCCATGAATTGACCAAAAATAATGATAGACACAGGCTGCATAGCACCGATACCAGCCGAGAAAATAGTAGCAATGAAAATCATCAAAAGCTCTTGTTTAGTAGCGAAACGGAAAAGCTTGTAAATAGGGACAGCAGGTTGCTTTTCCTTCTTCTCCTTCTTCTTCTTTTTTCCGTCGGCTACTTCGGTTTCGTGTACAGATTCGATTTTTTGTACAGGAATAGCGGCGATTTCTTCCATTAATAATTTCTCGTCATTGTGCGTGGGGGTGGATCTGGAATTATCACTGTTGCGTTTTTGATCTCCATGGATTGTTTGACTTGTCGACGAAGAACGTGACGACATACTTGTACCTGTCATGGTTGATAGATATTTTATATGTTTTTTAAAAAAAAATTCAAAGGGTTTTTTTTTAAAAAAAAGGAAGGGATAGATCAGAAAAGTAATAAAGAAAACAAAAAACAAAATAAAGGGAAATCTGTACTGGGTATTTATATTATCATTGGTAGCACAAGGTATAAACCAGCGGAACGTTTAGTTCGGCCGAATAAATATACCGTGGGCACCGGTCCAATAAAAGCATTTTAAAAGATAACAGCGCACTGAAAAGATTTTCTACTTTCACGTTTATATTAAAACTCAATTCGGCACCTTCTCCACTTGATCAGAAAGAAGGAAAGTCGCTTATGACTCAATTTATTCGATTGTTTTCCATTTATAAAAATTAACATGAAACTTATCTTTTTTTATTTTATAGTTGCATGGAATCATACTTGATGTGTGTTACGGCAAGAGTGCCGAATCCTGTTTAATCATTTCTAGTGAGTTTAAATCATTTTGAATTGTCTCATTTTCTAAACCAAGCATAACAAGACGTTGCCTACAAAGATAAAAAAAACACGTATTAAATTCACCTTGTTTATCAAACAAAGAATAAGCCAACTTACATGTTCTTTTCCTTTACGATTTCCGGCACGGATTGTTCATATCCCGGTTTGTTCATTTTAGTCTTCAGTTTTTCCAAATCGAGTTTAACTTTGTTCAGTTTTTTGGTCAACAGTGCGTTTTTGTTTTTAATGACAGTACTTATGTCGGCTCCCTTTGCTGCGGCGCTTTCCAATTGGGCACGAATGACCTCTGTTGTCGGAACGAGTATTTTTAAATGATTGTCGACTACTTTTGAAGTCCATTTGTTCATGTCTACGTCCGTTAACTATAAAAACTGGTAAGTGATATACATAAACAATGGAGCACAAACTTTTATATTTACATTTGCATCAAGTACAGTCATGTCCGATGCCTTTACAAAGTGTTGAATTTCGCTCAAATATAGCTTGAGAGGTCCGTTCTGATCTAATAATTTAGTGTCGCTGCACAAAATGGTAAAAGGTAACTCCTTTCCTATGCTAATTTGATTCCCTTGTCTTAAAGATCTTGACGCATGAATGATGGATAGAATAACCTATTTAAAAAAATAAAAAATGTAAATTAGGAAATTAATCCTAAAAAAGTTCCCACTTGGGGGAGTGGGGGTTCTAGATTATTATTTTTTAGTGTAGTTTTGCGCCTACCTTGAAATGATCTTCAACGTTTTCACCGTGTAATTTAGAATATTCGAGAGGATCAGGATAGGTTTCGACCATGAGTGAAGGGGCATGTGGCGTTTGTTGAAGACTCGTCTTCATTTGTTGCCATAGTTCCTATCAAAGAAAAAAGTTCTCAGTCATGCGATGTAAAGAACGTGCTTTTTTTATTTACCTCTGTGACAAAAGGCATCAACGGATGAGCCAAACGCAGAGATATATCCATGCATGCATGCAAAATACGCAGAGTTGTGTTCTATTTGTAGGTAAATAAAAAAAGGTCAAATCAGAAATAAATTACAGTTGAAACTCCATTTACCTTTTCATCTGGATCACATCTGGTCAAAGCTGATTTGGAAAATTCAACATAAATATCACACACGTCCTCTACCACGAATCTACGTAATGCATCAGTTGCTTCAAATAAACGAGATGACTCAAAACCAGCATGACATTTAGTCACTGTATCCGCCATTCGAGACAAAATGTATCGATTTGCCAAGGACAATTTCTGATCCTTTTGAAGAGACAAAATATCCTTGCTGTCAAATTGAAGTTCAGGTTGTGCTTCTAAACGACCAAGTCCGAATTTGAAAAGGTTCCATAATTTGTTACAAAAGTAGGAGGTTTGAATGACATTGGATATATCTAGATTAATTTGTCTTGTTTGTTGTGTGTATTGCACAAGTGCAAATCTCAACGAGTCTGTACCACAGGGAGGGATACCATTTGGATATTCTTGCTCTAAATTACGAGTACTCCTGTATTTAGAAGTTTTTTTTTGTCAGTTATATATAATAAGGTATAAAAAAAAAAGTTACGCACGTTCCGATTTCTTTTTCAGGGAGATTTGTGTGTAACAAATTGTCCTTCATATTTTGTAGACTCACACCTTCAATCACATGTAGGGGATCGATTACGTTACCCAAAGATTTAGACATTTTGCGCCCTTGAGCGTCACGAACCTGCAATTAAATAGGAATTTAGCACAGATACCTTTCATATTAAAAGGGTTTGTATATACCATAGCGTGTAAAAAGATCGTCTCAAATGGTACACTATTGTTGGTGAAATGATTCGACAACATAGCCATTCGTGCAACCCAAAAAAATAGGATATCAAAACCAGTCTCCATGACTTGGATTGGATAACGATCCTATTATAGCGATTAGTCAAAAAAGACACTCATGCGTTTTCACATTCCTTTCTTTGTGAACTTACCGGAATCTTTTCACCTTGTCTTCCCTTCCAGCCTAGAGCAGAAAGTGGTAACAAACCTGCCGAGAACCAAGTATCTAACACATCGCCATCCTAATAAAAAACGCAATTAAAGTCTGTATTACATTGTATTTTATGAACCTAATATTAACCTTTATCAATTCAAACGAGATGTTTTTAGGATAACCATTTTTTTCCAAGAGTTCCTGGGCACTTTTCCCAGCACTAATCTCATCGGAACCGACAACCCATAATTCCTGGCCTACCACGATTTATGATGTTAGTGCTACTTTTTTTTTTGTTTGGCCGGCGGCCCGTTTTTTTTTTTTTTCTAAACATGGTAATTTGGAGTTACCAGAAATTTCGGTCATTTCTTTTAATTTGATTTGATAGGCCGGAATTTCGTGTCCCCACCATAATTGTCTAGATATACACCAATCCTGAATATTATCTGTCAAAAAGGCTGTTAAATAAAAAGTCCGGTGTAATTTAGTTTGAGCGACCACTTTACCCAACCATCTATACCAATCTTGTACAAATTGGTCTGGCACGATTTTCATTCTACCATCCTCCACTTGCTTTTTCGAGATTTTTGCAAGTTCTTTACATTTGATATACCTACGGTAAAAGCCATTTTAGCCACTTTTAATCTGGCCATATTTCTTCATCAATTTTTTTTTTTACCATTGAGGCTGTAATAAGGGTTCAATCACATCCCCAGAGCGAGAACACACGGCTACTCTCATCACATGATTGTCATTTCTGCCTTTGTAGCTACCAATCTGGCTTAATTTGTCTATAATCACCTGGCGCACTTCGAATCGATCGTGTCCCTACACAAGTGTTCACGATAAGGGATGGAAGCCAAAGGCGCTGATAAGGGGCGATTTTTTTTTTTGTTTTACTTACTACTAATTCGGGTAAACCGCAGTTACTGTTCAGTTTTCCCAGTTTGTCAAAAATACTCTCAATAGGAAGATGATGACGACGAGCACAAGCATAATCATTAGGGTCATGGGCTGGTGTGATCTAAGTCATAAGGGTATAATTACTCAACAAAAAAAAGTATATGGAAAATTCCATCATAAATATCATACTTTGACTACACCAGTACCGAACTCCATGTCTACTAAATTTTCATCACAAACAATGGGGATTTCTTTTTTAAGAATTGGGTGATACACAAATTTTCCATGGAGACTCTATTTACAAACAATTCGTCAAATCATTCTTTTCTTCTTCTCCTTCTTTACCTTGTATCGTTCGTCCTCCGGATGAATAGCGACTGCACAATCACCAAGCATAGTTTCGATACGTGTAGTTGATACAGTTAATTCCTCAATACCACCACAGTCGGGGTCAATGACCTTATATGAAAAGTTATGCAAAACACCAAATTCAACACTATAATTCCAATGCCTTTTTTCTCAGAAAAAAAATCTTTCTAATACGCCCTTAATTCCTAACTTACGGTGTTGATCTTCCAGGTAAATTTAATAGTGTTCTTCCATTCACATCCTTATAATCCACTTCAATATCCGAAATAACGGTCTCTAAAGCACAACACCAATTGACGAGACGTGTGTCTCGATAGATCAACCCGTCCTTGTGCAATTGCATAAAAGCGTTCTGGACAGCCTCGTAACGATCCGCGTCCATTGTAAAAAACTCACTGTCCCAATCCGATGAAGCGCCCATACGTCTCATTTGATGTAAAATATGATTGCCGTATTTCTCTTTCCATTTCCATATCTCTTTAACAAAGGCTTCTCTACCCATATCATGACGAGTTAATCCACGTTCCTTCATAATCATCTTTTCCACAACAGATTGGGTGCCAATACCAGCATGATCTGTTCCTGGAATCCACTTGACGTCATATCCATTCATTCGTTTCCATCGCACAATAGCGTCTTGGACACTAAATGTCAATGCGTGCCCGATATGCAAAGATCCTGTCACATTGGGCGGTGGTGTAATCATCGTAAAGGGCTTTTTCTCTTGTGGGGTAGCCATGTAATCTGCACTGCTCGCTTTAAATAATCCTTGGGAACACCACCACTCGTACCAGCCTTCTTCTACTGCTTTGGCATTGTAAGAAGGCGCAAAGTCCTTTCTTGGTTTGGGTAAAGTCGACTTTGTGGTAATGAAACGAGTGTTGAGTTGAGAGCTTTTGACAAGTGTGTGGGTCATGGTCCTCACATTGGTGAGTTTCAAGCCCATCGATCCATAAAACCTCATTTAAATGTCAAGATTGTGTCGCAAGAAAGTAGGAAATGGAGGGGAGACAACACTTTTTGTCGCCCTGGTCAAGGCCTGTTTGCAAGTAACAGTCACTTGTGTAACATCCGCTTTTTGACATTTAACCATTCGAATTTATGTGAACACGTCTTTTCATGTGTGTAGTGTGCGACTATGACAGCTTGCCAATTCAAGTTAGGAGACAATTTAAGTTTATGCAGATTATAAAGAACAAAGAAAGTTGAAATGATAAAGAATTGTCAGTATATTGTTCAATTTAACATGCATGTATATTTAAATAATGAATGTACTATACAACAATGAATTTGTCTTTTGTACTCTTTATACAGATATATTAAATATTTGTGTAAGTTTACTTACCTTTTAGCCTCATAATATTGATTGGTTGGCTTGCCTCATATAAATACTCTGATTTTTCCTACTGTACGAATCCAATTATCCGCCATTTGCTACAATTTATCGCCCCTTCCCCCTTTTTACTTACCATATGTTTGCAAATAAAGAAACATTAAACTATAATTGAAGTGTTTCATGATAGATTCCGTGCATGTTGGCGTTTTTTATACGACAATCGATCAGATAAAATAGAATCAGGGGATGAGGGGTGTTACCGATTTATGTATGAGACCTCCCGTTAAAAAAAATGCTTGATAATACTCGAGTAAATAAACTATTTTAGCGGGCTAAAATTATAAACAATATCAGCATAACTCAATATGTAAGTGGCCATATTTCCATATTTTTAACAATTGGATTTCCAAGTTCATTACTAATAATGGTCTTATCAGTGGGTTTGTCTGGGATTTTTTTTTTAGTGCAGTAAACAAAAACTTAAACTGCGGAAGCATCATTTGATATAGTGTTAAAAATACGTTTTGTAAAAATTGTAATCGTAATTTAGAGACTGGTAGTGAACGAAAGGCAAAATTCAGCTTATAACATAAACTAATATGTAACTTAAAACTGAAAGCATTTTCTTGAATTTAACCTTTTAGAGAAATCTAAAGAAAGCCGGCATATGAAGGCAGAATCGAGACTTTTTTTGCTGCTGGATCAACCGTGATCAGTTATATCACAAGTGCTACATCCCCTTAATAATGACCTGGGTCAAATTATCTATGCTTTTGTTCTTATGTACAACAATAATTGCACTTTTATCTCAACTGCTAAAGATGACGCCTAAAAGTTACCTTGATGCTATATTAGTTAGCATAGACTGAAAAGCTGTCCTATGAGCATAAGATGTTGCAAAATGACAATTTTTTAGGTCAAGAATTACTATAATTCCATGACAATGGTTTTATTTTTAAAAGGTATAACTAAAAAATGTATGTCTAATTTTTTGTTTTTTTTTTTTTTTTTTTTTTTTTTTGCTGTTTTGTTCAATGCTACTGTTTTTAAGCGTGAGGAACACAACGAGAAATGGGAGCAGCAGGCTCGCCTTCTGAAGTCCAAAGACCGATTGTGATATAAGTTGTGTAGACCATACAGATAACACCAAAAGTGATAATGGAAATATCAATGGACTTTTGCTTCCAAGTTTGTGCAACGCCCTTTAAATGAAAGAGAGGGGGGAATAAGAAGCAAAGGGGGACACAGAAGAGAGAACCAATCAAGGAGACAAACTTGTCAAGATCAGCAGATCCAACGATGGCTACTGCGGCACAAAGTAAGACGGCAGCTAATCTGAACATATTCTTCTGCCACTTAACAATGGGGTTGTGCTTTCCAGATTTAGAAAAGATACCAGTTTCAACAATACGAATGGCAGGGAAGAGTTGCAAGGGGATGGAAAGACAAATAGCAAGTGCGTATAAACCTTGAATGGTATTGACAAGTGAGGTGGCAGGTAAGTTGAGCAAAACAACGGTCTGAACTTTGTCACCGAAAGCAAGGTAAGACAAGAGTCCTAGAGAGACAAACAAAGTAGTGATGAATAACATAGTCCAGGATAAAACCTTGGGGAACTTCT
Source organism: Mucor mucedo (assembly GCF_025094135.1). Lineage (NCBI taxonomy): Eukaryota > Fungi > Mucoromycota > Mucoromycetes > Mucorales > Mucoraceae > Mucor > Mucor mucedo. The sequence goes on along the minus strand of NW_026252338.1, from coordinate 103,758 downwards.
TGGGTTCCTTCATTGATTCTGTGATAGGAATAACTATATATAGGTGGTTAGTACAAACAGAAGTACTTGTGACAAAAACATATACAAAAACTCTTACTCAAACCAACACCCTCAAACGTGAATACAGCAGTACCGACAAACATGGGGAATGATGAAGTATTTACAATCCATTCAACTTGACCAACACCTTGAACAATCAAGGTCAAGAAATCATAGTAATACAAATAGACCAAACCAATAAGGATAAAGGCATCAGCGATTAATGCGAAAATAGACAATTTTTGGATCTTTCTGATCATGGCAAGAGGGACGAACATGAGGATTTGGACTAAAATAAGGTAATGGAGGGGTATTTCAGTTTTACAGTTGGAGACAGCTTCAATCAAAGCTTGTAAACTTTGTGCAACAAAAACCATGTAGGCACACACAAAACCAATCTGTAATTTTTTTTTTCCAAATTTAGTAAATTGATGATGGCATAAATGATGTCATTGTGTTACCTGAGAAGTAGTAATGGCTACTAGCACCAACATTCTCATTGATCTGCCAAATAAGACACCTCCAATGTCACCAAATGATGCAGGTACCTTGTTACGTGTTTCAATCAATAATAAGAAACTATAAAGTGAAACAGCTGCAATAAAGGATAAGAAAACTGTAGAAAATAATGCACCGCCATTGTTGAAGCTAATAATAAAAACAAAAACAAAAAAGCCGAATTTAGTTTTCCTTTTTTTTTTTTTCTCACACGGTAAATCCCTCAACTTACGCCTTTGGTAAAAACATGACACCTATGAGAAAAAAAACAAGGGGATTAATAAGGTACCGATGCTGTGCTTAATAAGGATAAATACCTGTTCCAATAAACGATTTGAGTAATAAGAACACTGCTTTTGACGGAGTAGCAGTTCCCTCTACTGAGTTTGCTTCTGCTTGAAGTAACAGTTGGGTACGTTCATCAGCATCCTCAACATCACCTACAATATCATAGATACGTTGTCTTCTGTCTTCTTCATCCTCACTCTCCTCGCCTTCATCATCGCTTAAATCTTCACCACCGAAATGACCATACAAAGCCAAGAACTCGACAAAAGTGTGTGTGATCCAAGAAGGAGGTTTTTTACCCTTTTTAGCAGCACGATCAATGACATAATGACGTCTGAATCCTCCAGGATCCTTCAGGTTAACGAGAGAGGGGTCGGTTGGTTCGTTACGAGGAACGAAAACAGACTGTGATCTCTTCATACGAGCTCTTTTATCCTGTTCATTAGCTTCTGACCATTTATAGATATCGTGTGTGATAGCACCACCTGGCAATTGATGAATGCTTGTGATTTCATCATCCTCACCATCATCCACATCGGAATCTGTGTGGCGACTATGGCGACTGAGTCGTGAGTGGGATGGTGATGTAGCTACTAAATGACGTTTGACGGCTCTAGCTACTTCTTCATCGGGCATATCGACCGACAAGTTATCACCGTAAGCAGAATGAGGTCTATTGGCAGAGAGGAAATCACCATGATGGGTGGTGCTTCCATATGTCAGATGGGAATGTGTACTTCTAGCAGGTGAAGTACCAAAATTGAAGCTGGGTGGCATGGGAGAAGTACCTAACCTTGCTGTTGATTCGGAACGATCAAAAGAACCAGCGAGTACATTTTCGTTTATTTGAGAGTACGCGTTCTCCCCGTCTTTTCGGGAATCTCTTTTTGCATTCACCGGCAATGGGCTTGACATTCTTTTCTTTTTCTTTTTTTGAAATAAGTAAGAAGGGAAAAAATAAGAACAAAAGAAATTTTTGTTATTTTTAGCTTATAAAGATTTGTACTACTTAAACAAACATCCCGATAATCAAGCCTAGTTACCATGGCTTGATTGGTGGAATCCATCGTTCGTGACTTGTTACTGTAATGTATGGAGTCTCCGCCTTTTTAATATGTCAACTTCCCTTACTTGATCGACTGATGCATGAAAAGTCGCTCCAGAAAGCGGCTTATCGTTTTTACCATATTTATAAGGGCAACACGTTTACTTTAAATAATTTTTTTTATTCATTTATGGACTAGAACAAAATAGAACCAGGGCGATCTGGTAATTGGACTTGTACCACCAAAATATATTGAAATGGCGCCCGGAAAGATCGCATAATAAGAGTTTTTTTTTTTTACTTTCGATCAGAAGCAAAATAAGCCTTTAAATTAGGTCTGTCCTGAACGGCTTTAACAAAGGTAGCAATGTAAGGAAAAGCCTTGGTATCAAAATTGAGATTGCAATCATCCTCAAGAATATGAAAAAGGGCAAAATCAGCATAGGAAATAGATTCACCTAAAAGAAAAGGTCCACCCGTGCTGTCGGCGAGAATCTCATTGAAAGTCCTATAAAACTGAGGATGCGCCTTCTTGTAAGCGGCGACTTCAGCCTCACTGAAACGATTGAAAAGAACACAGGTCCATTTGGTGGTCCAGTCCATAACCAGATCCATATAAGCATCCAAAAATTGTACCTCATCTTCGTTTGAGCCGTTATATTTTCCAAGCTTGTTGGACAAGAATCTCAAGACAGCAGCAGTCTTGTTATAGAACTTACCATCTACAGTAATATAAGGTAAAGTGGGATCGCGAATCTTATCAGCAAGCAGCTTTTGCTTGTGATCTGGCCAAGAGTCAAAAGTGTGTCTTACATATTCAAAGTCAACGCCAGCGTCTACAAGCAATAGGCGAATAAATTCACCGCGGCCAATGGTAGCTAATAAATTTATAAAAAGGCATCAGCGTCGTAAGTAGATCTTTTTTTTGAAAGGCTAGACCTACTATTGCCATCAAGAGTGAAATAATGGAGTTTAAGGTTATTGAGAGTAGACATTGTCAGGTACTTGATGATATTGAAAAGAATTATGTGTCATGTTTTGAGTATTTATATAAATTTTCATACTAAACAAAAATATAAGTATCTTGACACTTCCTGATAAATTCTAAACATTGGTTCTTAATTGTCGTTCAATTTTCAAATAGCCAAATTGCTGTTTAAAACAGGAAACAAAGAACGGTGTTACCATAGGGTCGGCAGAAGAAATGGCTGTCAGAAAAAAAAAGATGGGTTTCAAATCTGAACAACAATTTGCTGAAGACGGTTACGTATAAAAATGGAAGACATGTAGCCGCTAAAATATATCAAACGTAAATAAGATTCGCTGAATGGCAAGTTTAATGCCGTTAAGTACAATGAGTGGTTATTGAATACACGATACTCTAAGCTGTAAATGTAAGTTGTGTATGTTTCGATGCGGTCAGCTGGTATTGATCTTGAACCGGCATAATGATAAACACTCAGTCTGCACACTCCCAATATCAGTAGCTGTGGCTTATTGAACAGTGGCGTCAACCCGTTGAAAAGTCTATGTGACACAACATTTAAAAGTACATTTTTAAAAAAATTGTTTATTAGATCCAAGACAATACATTAAACACTCGAATTTAGGCTCTGTCAGTGGCAAAAAAAGTTTTCAAGTTGGGTCTGTTTCGGATGGCATCCACAAAAGCATTGAGATGAGGATAAGCCTTTGCATCAAATGTAACGTTAGAATCATCTTCCATGACATGATAAAGAGCGAAATCGGGGTATGTAATCGTCTCGCCTAACAAGAAAGGACCTTTGGTATCAGAAAGGATATCGTTGAAAGACTTATAATAAGTAGGACCAGTCTCTTCCTTGTATTTCTTGCCGAAATCCTCAGTGAAGCTGCCAAAGACGGTACATGCCCATTTTGTTGACCAATCCATAATCATATCTGCGTAAGCATCCAAAAGTTGAACTTCATCAGCATTGGAGCCCTCATATTTGTTGAGCTTATTGGAAAAAAATCTCATAAGAGGTACGGTCTTTGAGTAATATTTGCCATCAATAGTGACATAAGGCATGGTAGGATCACGAATCTTTTCATCGAGTAATTTTTGTTTGTGGTCCTTCCATTCAGCAAAAGTGTGTCTTACATACTCATATTCAACACCAGCGTCTTCGAGCAATAAGCGAACATATTCACCGCGACCGATGGTGTCTTTTAAACAGAAGATTGTGAATATGACGCAAAACCATGACATAATATCATGCCATTATTACTTACTACTGTTTTCGATGGTGAAATAGTGGAGTTTGATATTTTTGAGATCGGTCATTGTTGGTTTTATGAATTTAATGGAGCCCTTCCTGCCTTATATTTATACTTTTGTCTTCCCCTTGTTTGTTGCAGGTTTTGCTTATAAATTAATCTCTGGGTCCTAAACTAGGGCTTGATTACTAATTCTTTTTTTTTTTTTTTGTGGGGCACAGAGAAGAATAAAGAATGTCTGCATGGATGATCCATGCACTAGCCTAAAAAGGGACATTGGTTCGGGCACAAATGTGAGAACATTAAGCACAGTCGTGTTCGTTTCTTTTTCTTTTTGTAATAAAGATCAAGCCAATAATTCATTTAAACAATTAGATGTTGTAGTATATATATAAAATTATATATTTAAATTGTTCAAGTATCAGACTCTACGGACAGTTTATGAAACTATTTTGATTTTAAATGGAAGCATGTATATTCTGGAAGTTTGTTAGACTATCAGGCTGCGCATTCCATCAGTTATAAATAGAAAGCCACGTAACTGTGTTTTAACACTGCGCGTTAGCCGTAATTGGTGGGCGTGTGGATTTACTTATTGCATCTAATTTACCAATGAAGTTACACGAAAAATATGCACCTGTAATGAGCAAGCTTATTGACCCCTCAATGGTGTAGCACATCGGTAATTCTTCGAATAGGTTGATCTCTTATATTACTTTGATACCACATTAAAACGAAAAAGCTTACTTCAAGTACTTGCCCGAAATAAAAAATCCGGTTTGTCTAAACCTTGAAAAGAGGCAAGATTAAAATGCCTCTTTGAAATGCCAAGAGGTTAGCTGTGTGAATAAAATCAATTCCAAATGATATACCCAGCATTTAGCATTTTAGCTAATTGACCCAAAAGTGATTCCTTATATATCTATTGGTTTACAAAGACCCTGCGCTCCTTGGCACAAGATAGCCCCAACTATACACATATTTGCGTACATTGAGTTCGGAGAAGTTTCTCAGTCCAACATTCGTAACCCTCTGGAAATTTTTATACTTTCTAAATCTCGACCATCACAGGTCTGAGCATAATTATTAATTAACTAAAATTTTTAAGGTTAAAACCTCGTCCACTCATTTTTTTCTTTTCTGTCGGCAAATAGCAACCTTCGTTCCATCATATGGAATATGTTTGTAGCCATTGTTAGCGTAGCATCATAAAAAAAATCAATCATTCATGTTTATGAGTATAGACGGTATACTAGTTTTTTCCGCTTGAATATACATTGTATTTTCAAACGGATGATTATGTAGCGTGACATAACAGAAGTTTTTTAATGATTTTTGGCAAACAGAAATACGTAATTATTACGACAGCGTAACATTTAATCCTCAATGAGTTTCTGCTTTCAGTTCTATGTCTATGACTATATTTATTATAAGTCTACTAGTTGATAAAACAAATAAAACTGAAACGGGAAATTCTAAAAAAAAAAAAAAAAAAAAAAAAAAAACAAATAAATGTGGTGGTTTTACAATCGATCAGTGGCAAGATAGGTCTTCAAATTGGGTCTGTTCCGGATAGCTTCAACAAAAGTAGCAAGATTAGGGAGAGCCTTTACATCAAATTTAACGTGTGTGTCATCTTCCATGATATGATAAAGTGCAAAATCAGGATAGGTGATAGCTTCGCCCAGCAGGAAAGGACCTGGGGTATTAGAAAGGGCAGTATCGAATGTCTTGTGAAATTGGGGACTCATTTCCTCGTTGTATTTCTTGATCATTTTCTCATTAAAGAAATCAAAGTTTGAGTCCATCCACCGGGTTGACCAATCCATAATACTATCCGTGTAAGCATCTAAAAGCTGCACCTCGTCGTCGTTGGAACCTTCATATTTGTTAAGCTTATGGGAAAGGAATCTTAAAATAGATGCAGTCTTTCCGTAGTATTTGCCATCGATGGTCATATAGGGCAGGGTAGGGTTACAAATATTTTGAGCAAGTAGTGTTTGCTTGTGGCTTTTCCATTCATCAATAGTGTGTCTCACATATTCATAATTAATTAACACCAGCATCTTGGAGCAATAAGCGGATAAATTCACCGCGACCGAGGCTGTCTTTTTAAGAAAAATAAAATGTTAATATGGAGCAACATTCACTTGAATAACGCGCCACTATTACTTACTATTGTTTTCAAAAAATAAATAGTGAAGCTTGATATTCTTGAGATCAGTCATTTTTGATTTAATAAAGTGGCCGTCTTTCTTTTCGGGAGTATTTATACCTTTAGCTTTCTTGATCCTTTCCTAGATAAGAACAAAGGAGCATTTGCATACCTTAAATCAAGCACTAACTCAATGAGGCATAAATGCAGACAATTTTTTTTAAAATGTAGTAACTTGTATTATGTTTACTTTGGTTGTTTTTTCTTTTTGTTATTTATGCTAAACCATCTTAACTATATATTTAGACCCTGCTAAGTAAAAGCGCCAAAAATGTGAGTGAAAGCGTTATAGACAGAATCCTCTCCCGGATCTTCTCCTAGGCGACGACACCCCTAAGTCCAGTCATTAAGCCTCGCCAATAAAAAAATAAAACAGAATACTGTATTGACGAAGCAGTGTAAGGCTATATATAGAGAACCAAACTTGACGTGCTAGTTTGAGCTTATATTTTACGGTAAATCAAATTTGGGATAGCGGCTTTGATCGTGACTTTTGCTAGAAAAATAACAATGAATTTGGCGAGACTAAAATAGGTAGAGTTATTATATCCATCGGGCTTCACCAAATACACACCTGTTTTCATATATCTTGTCTTCAGTTGATACAATGTACGATACATTTTGATTAGCTTTTAAAAAATTGCTTAACGATGGTGCTTGGAAAGGAAGAAATACTACGTGGTACAAGGGCTTTGACTGTTAGCATGGGGTGGTGACTGAGCTGACCGTTGTGTTGTCAGTAGTTTTGAAGAAGTGGTTTGTTTCTCACTATATTACGATGTATACAGCATAGTGATACTCTAACATATGTAGATGTTAGAAAATATGAAAAGGACAATATAAGTTGCGAAAAAAAAAGAGTACTAGTTTGCAGCCAGTATGATTTATTTAGCATTTAAAAAAAGGAAGAGGTATATTTCGTCTACTTTCTATCGGTGGCCAAGTAGGTTTTTAAATTGGGTCTGTTTTGAACAGCTTCAAAGAAGGCTGAAAGATAAGGAAGGGTCTTAACATTCACCTCACCCTCAATATCATCCTCAAGTATATGATACAAAGCAAAATCGGCATAAGAAATGTTTTCACCCAAGAGGAAAGGACCCTTTGTGTCCGAAAGGATATCGTTGAATGTGTTGTGGAATTGGGGTCTAATATTTTCCTTGTAATTCTTGCTAGCCTCTTCAGTAAAAGCACCGAAACTGGAAGCGCTCCACTTGAGGGTCCAATCACCCACAATATCCGTATACACGTCCAAGAGTTGTGTCTCGTCATCGTTGGATCCTTCATACTTGTTGAGTTTCTTCGAAAGATATCTCATGGTAGGAAAGGTCTTGCCATAGTATTTACCATCGATGGTGATAAAGGGCATAGTAGGTGCACGAATCTTTTCGGAGAGTAACTTTTGCTTTAATGCACCCCATTCCTCACCGGTATGTCTTACGTATTCGAAATCAACGCCGGCATCTTCGAGTAACAAACGGACGTGTTCTCCGCGACCCTTAACAGCTTATAGAAAAAACAAATTGTTAATATGATGCAATCATAAGACGCGATAGTATTATCATGTCACGGGGGTACTTACGACTTCCTTTGACAACGGTGAAATAGTGGAGCTTGATATTGCTGAGAGAAGACATTGGTTTTGTATACAAAAAGTTATAAAGGTAAACAAGCCCAAGTTTGAACTTGTTTATTTATACTTTTCGTGTAGTAAAATAGTAAGCGTTGATTATAAATCATTTGCTGGCTTCCAAAAAATTGATTTATAATCGAAGAAGATGAATGAAGAAAAAAGTAAACTTTATATTGGATGACGCGATAAATTTTATTTGTGGTCACATGTATTTTTTATAAACAGGCATGAGAGCAAACGCAAAGAAAACAATCCAAGAAAGAATTAGCCAAAAGAGAGAGATTGAAACATAGGTATATGATTTTTTTTCTGTTAATCGCGATCCAATCATCTTGAGGGCGTTCATTTTTTCCTTGTTAATTTTTTCCAGTTCATCTTTTTCAGCGTGCAGATAAAGTGTCTTTTCGTCTTCTTCTTTTGTCTGTACCAAATCTAATCTACGTTGGCGTTCATTTTTATCTGCTTGAAGCCAGCCTGACAATAAAACACGATCCATTAACCAAAAGACCATCACAATAATGATGGAGAATGTAGCGATTGAAAGGTAGAGAATCATGACACCATTATATTCTGTTTGCAAGTCGGATAGATCATCGTGTGGATCACCGTCATGAAAGGTTAAATCTTGTACATAACCGACGAGAACAGATACGATAGTTGTACCAATATTGTTGAAACATTTATGTAACCCCATGCCTGTACCAGCAAGTTCATGAGGTAATAATAATGATGTAGAACTAAGCACCGAAACTGGACCCAGTGCAAGTGCAAATGAAAAAATAATCATGCCAATGGCAGGTGTAACCCAGGTATAAGCCAGTAAGATCATGGATGTCATTAAAATTAAGGTTGCAGAAAACACTGATTGTAGGAGTTTAGAATCATGAAAATAATAAAAAATAAACAATACACTTACAAGTTGTGATTCTTTTGCCATACTTGTGAGCTACAATACCCATTATTGGTGCCATAACAATAGGAACAACCTGCGTAAGACTACTTTGATACTAAAAAAAAAAAAAAAAAAATTAGATATAATCATAGTGGTTCACTTCTGATTTGTAACTTACACCAGCCATAACACTTGTTGTTTTATATCTGAATTCGACATATTCACTATTGAATAACAAGTTAAATATTAATACATGTGCATTCATGTGATTTTGAAATGTATAAATTTACGTTGCGACATCATCAAAACTACTCAGTACACTAGACATGGTTAATTGAATCAGTGGGATCATCCAGAACATTTTCGGGATATAGAACAAGATTGGGTAAGTCCATTTGAAGTTCCTGCTTTGTTGTTGTTGACGGAAGGAAGAGATGAAGGAAGATTCGTATGAAGAATTATCATCTCGTTGATGTACTTCTTTTGGTTTATCTAATTGTTTAAACTCGTTTTTGTATGTGCCTCGATATTGAGTGATCTCCTTTCCAGAAACAGAACATAGGCCTTTGTGCCACATTACGACCCAGTATAATAGATTGATGAGAAGACCACCGCCACAAAAAATTGTCGCGACATGAATTGGGAAAGCATGCGAGCCAGTAGCATTTACTATAGGGTAGGCTACCATCTTGGCAGCCCATTTTGTCAATCTTGCAGCACACAAAATGATGCCAATGATAATGGCTAATTCTTTATCACGAAACCAGCGCGATAAGATACCTTCCTGCATTGTGACAATCATACCACCTCCAAGGCCATATACAATCTGTCCTGTCATCATGCATGGATAACTGTTAATGTGGCCACCGATTGACACTAGCAGACTACCAATGAATATAACGAGACTTACTCCGGCAGTTGCGCGTATTGACCCAATACTAGAAATATCATCAATAAAGATGCCTGCAATTAATGGTAGCACTGTATTTACTAGAGTTACTGAAGATAGAAGAATACTGAACTGTGTATTATTGATGGACATTGACTATTTTTAAATAAAAAAGAGGGCAAAACGGCAAGAAGGGATCAGTTTCTCCGCCAGATTATTTTTTGTCACACAAACGACTTACAGCTTTTAGGGTAGTTTTTAATGTTCCCATAGTTGCTTCGAGATAATGACAACCCACTATAGACGTATAGAAATTAATATAAGTTATTTAACGGATCAAGTCAATTTTTTATAACGAACCAGGTAATGATAGCATGCACAATAAAACTAGAGCCTTCATTCTCCATGACGAAGTAATGTCTGTTGCCTCTTTTGTGTTTAAGGATGCTGAAGCCGAATGTCGACGAGCTGAGGTTATTTTGCTGCTTGTATTATCAAACTGTGGTTCAGGAACATGGCTAGGAAACAAGTCGTCATGAATGGACCTCGACATGTTTATGATTCTGAAAGAGAAGTAAAGAGGGAAGAATACTCAGTCTTGTATCATATTGGGAAAATAGGCAAACAATTTTTTTTTATTATTATTATTTAATGGAACCATCAGAAGCGAATGAAATGATCCCAGTGACTGACAATAAATTGATCGCTCGCTGCCTTCAAAAGTCAAATCACGTGTACCTCTTGTCGGCTTGATTTGGTTTGGTATTAAAAAATAATTAAAGGGGGACCACCTTCCCTTGTTCATCATTTTAACATGAAGTTCAATCTAATCTCGTTCATCGCTCTTCAACTGCCTGTCATTAGTCTAGCTGCAACAGTTAAGAACCTGGTAGTGTTTGGTGATTCCAATTCAGGTATACACCGTGTCCCTTTTTTTTTTATTGTTTGCAGATCTTAATCAATGAGTATGATAGACGTTGGAAATAGTCAAAGGTGGTCTGATGGATCATTATGGAGCGAATATTTAGCAGCAGGATGGAATGCATCCTTATACAGTTTCGCTTACAGTGGATCTGTGTGTGACAATGCAATGTTTAAATCAATTGAAGATAAAACACCCAGCTTAAAAGATCAAATGGAAGCATATTACAACTTAAATTTAAATTTAAAGCCAGAGGAAACCGTTTATGCCTTTTGGTTTGGTGTACAAGATATTTTTGAAATGTCAAAACGTCATGGTAATCAACCACAATACCTTTTATCTCTATATAATCTAATTTTTTGAATTCATAGGACGTCAGGAACCTGATTATAAGGAGATATTGGAATGCATTGGACAACAACTGGTAACTAAATATATATATATATATATGTATATATATAGAATTGGCCCTCTAATTGTTGTGTGATTAGAGAATGGCACGCAAAGCTTTCTTATCCAATCGCTATATCGTATTAAATATCGCACCACTTGGACATATGCCATATTATCAAGATACAGTGGTAGCAATCAATCGAACACAAGCAGCAGTGGATATCAACCGCGGTTTGGAGAAAGATGTAGCGAATATGAATAAACACCATCACGCATTAGAAATGGATTACGTTGATATTCATTCATTAGTTAACGATATCAATGTCGATCCAGTCTTTTTTAACTTTACAAGTGTATCCAATGCTTACCTTGATGAGTGTGACGGAGATTCTTGTAAACCCAAGGATTATCTCTGGTGGGACAAGACCCATTTTACAACAGGTAAACACAACACGGAATAGAAGAGAGTTATTAATAGTCTTGCTAAAATTCTATATCAGCCTTTCACAAACAGATTGCTACAAGTATTCTTGAAGCAGAGTCCTACATGCCAAAAGCAGAATTAACAAGCTCGATCGTGAAACAATTACAAAATGTAAAGTCTAGATTCCGTTCAAAAAAATATGCTGTACCACCTAATAAGGGAGTTATTGAACAAGTCGCTAAGCTCTATGATATTAAAAAGTCAGTACCTGTTAAACCATCACAGCTACCCTTGGAAGAAGATATGGAGGACTATGAACAATCCACAATCAACCAGAACAATACATATGTTGGATTATTTATCGTTATTTTGATAGTAGGCGGTATTATTGCCTGTATCAAATTCCCAAATTCGCTCATTTCCAATTGGATTCGTAACAAGGGTCGTGGAAAGTTTATACCCGTGAGAAGTGAAGATGTCTAAGTTCTCGGCCATCCAAGTGTATATGTATATATTTATACATACAAAAAACAAACAAATAATTTAAATAAAATTAGATATTTTTAAACCATACGTACAGCTAGATTTTCTCCATCAAGGTAGATCCTGACCAAAACAAAGCGCATTAGACTGTAAAAGGACAATAAAATTCCAGGGCGTTTCACTTACCTAATTCACTCATGAAAAGTGTGAAAGAAAGGGTCTCTTTGTGTTTGTTTCTTTATCTCTTTTGTTCGCCTAATATGGTATATACATATGTATATAAGAATTAGGAAAAATTTGATATCCCTGCTGCATTAATATCAACTTAACGCCATCTTTATTTCCACTTTTGTCACCATCTACATCTATCATTGCTTTTCCTTATATAAACACTAGTCAAATAATCTATTTACAACAGGTAAAATACATGTTTCTCTTATTACACTTTTTTTTTAAATTAGGATTTCTTCTTAATTGTCCCAGACCATATATTATATGGTGTGGTTTCTCTTTGAACGATGATGAAAATCGTCCGACCCTTTTTATTATTTATACTAAACATTTTATTTTCTTATAAAAAAACAATAGTTTTCTCTCCTTTTTATTTTTTTTCAGCTTGTCCATCTTTTTTACGTATAAAAAAAATGTATCAACAAGACCAAGTATATGAAAATGACCTGTTTAATAACAAGGTATCACCTGCCAGTCTAAAAGACGTTGCTTGTCAACCAGCTTCGGTCACCTTGTCACCCTTCTCCTCACCCGATGACTCTGACCTACAGTATTCTTGTGAAGATCTCAATACTACATTTAGTCAAACAAGCATTGACCCTTTACTAATTGAAGAATTGAATCAACCCGAGCTAGAGAATACTCACTTGCCATCGCTTAATGATTTGCTTTTTCAGTTTCCCGACCTCCCATCATTTGTTGATCATGGTGACTTTGTTATCTTTTCCAACATTTGGTTTGAATTTCAAAAAATACCGTACTCGCAAGAGATCCAGAAAACAGACCCTATGTTCAATCTTGGCTTGAGTCCACAGCTTTGCAAATTCATTACATGATGGTTACTATCGCAAAATCAAGCAATACTGTACCAGCAAACGTAGAAGCCTCGCCGCGTCGTATGTTTTCTGCTTTACGCCGACTCAAAGATCGTATTGAAATCATGCATCAAGTGTTCCAAATTATAGAAAATGGTCGTGTCTCCTTCGGTCAAAACCCCACCGAAGCTATTGAGCCTTTAATTAAGGCTGCTCTGGAAATCAAACGTAATGTCTCTTTCCTATCCAACCAGTCGGAAAAAATCCCTGTTATCACGAGAGACTCAGTCAACCTGGTGAACCCCGATCAAGTGACGATGAATGAAATTTCTGACTCTGTCATGGATACGTATAACTTGATGCCATATAACAACTCTAGTACGACTGCTGCAAATAACCTTATATCAGCTCCAAGTGGCCAACAGGATTTCACTTTGTTTACGCATATTCAACCTGATTGGATTCATCATCAAACAACTTCTTTACCCGTGACTCCGTCTTTAAGTGCGAATAATAATAATATGTTGAATCCTTTCTTTTCGTTGCCTGCTTCCCCTACATGTATCCCTCAAGAAACTCCTTCGGTAGATGGAACAGTCGGCACACCTTGCAATACTGTACGTGACTCAAGCATGTCACCCTATCACCCCAATTCACCTCTGAATACTCTGAGCGAATTTAACACTTCTGATTTTGAAATGGAGGAAGATGTCAATATCGAAGACGACGAAGATTATATTGTATCTGATGCTGCAGAGGATGAAGATTGGAAAGAAAGCAAGAAATCTCGACAGAAACGAGCTTCTATCACCAGAAAGAGCCGTGGGGGTAAACGAACAAATGTGGTCACGAAGCAACTTGGGATTGAAAGACAATTTACACGTCGTACAGCTACATCCTATGATGCACAGACAACCCACTACCTAAAATCAATTTTTTTCGATATCTACAGCAGTAGAGATAAATTGACCAAAGACCAACGTCGTCAAGTCCAAAAGGAAACCGGTTTGAAACCTCGTAACATCACCTATTGGTTCTCGAATCACAAGCGCAGATTCCATAATTCGTTACTGGTCTTTAAAAAAATTATTAAAGACAGCAAAGGGTCCGTCAAGAATTATGACGACTTTTTAGAATGGAGAAGAGCTCGCGGTCTCACGGAAGAAGTTTTAGAAAACGAGCACTTGCAAATCTTGAAAAGCCTCGATGAAAATAATATTACTACATAGAAAATTCCCCCTCCCCTCCCCTTCCTCCTTCGGCTCTCGAATTCGACAAAAATAAAATACACTTCTAAACATGTCTACCAATCTAACAAGTCAAAATTTATAATCACTTCGAATCAGTATATCTAAAACTTTGAACTATACTAGCATGTGCTATCTTACCATTTTGGGAACGCTTAGGTTAACAACTTCTCAAAATGGTTTTATTCTACGCCTATCTGCATTATTATTATCTCACTTATCTTCTGCTACAATATGCAAAAAGGTAACGCACTGTCTGGGTATATCGACACCAAATGTTTCACTATTCTGTTTAAAATCCAATTAACTCCCATAACGTTCACAGGCATAATTCATGACGGTATCGTGACTTACTTTAGCTACTAATAAATTAATGACCAGTACAAGCCAAGGACTATAATGATCTTGATGCTTTTTACCGATTTGTTGATTGGCCCAGCCTATGGTAATTTATATTTTTTAGTTTATAGAGTTTTGGTTAAATCATTTATTACTTTATTAAGGTTATGGTATGGCCGGTAATTGGCTAAATTGAGTCAGTTAATCTGACTGATCCGTTTTAAGAAGTGAATCTTTAAACAATGTTCATATAACATGCTCCTTCAATTGAGCTTGTTTCTCTAGAGCATTTATATGTCATAAGATTGCTTTTGACCAAGCCTTTTTCAGTATATAATGGGGGCCCATGAACAACGTCTGAGATATGCCCTTGCTTCACCAAATCCAAAACGTGCAACAGCTGTGTAATTAAAGAGCTTAAGGCCGAAATGTTCACACCTGAGAGGACCATAACTTTCAAAAATGAATTTTAAGATGGGATATAATCCTTCGGCTGGGTGTATAGATCTTCTTACACTTTCAAATATCTAATCAGGGTTTACTAACTTCCGTGTCTTCCAGTCTATACCAACATTTTTAAGATAACTTTCAACCAAATCTTTATCTTCTTGGTCACATACATACATGACATCACGGAAACGACATATGAAGCCTTTTGCATTCCATGAAAATTGTTAATTTTGATCATGTCGATTATATGGAATCCATGTTTTAAAACCCGGTAGTCGACAGAATGATTGTTGGTATTGATTGTGAAGAAGTGATATCGCTGGATCTATGCTTACTTTTAGAACTGGATGGACGCTTTTTCTTCTTAAGAGAAGTATTTGACATATATTTTGAAGTTTAGACTATTTGAAAGCAATATGTATATTGAACGGCCATTAATTAATTAATTAATCAATAGATATTGCTTACGTAAAACTATATGATATATGTACTCTGATACCGTTTATATGCTTATTTGAAAAAAACAGATATTGGGAAGCAGCGTGCCCTCCCGAATGCTGTCAATATCCTAATTAACGGATCAAACAAATACAAGGAGGGACGACAGAAGAAAACAAGAAAAAACAAAAAGAGAAAAAGAAGACAGCTGCAAAGTATCAAAGCAACACCCCTCAAGTCAGCTCAAGACGAGGAAAGAACGCATCCTGGTATTACTTATATTTTCTTCTATTTTTTTTAAAAATAAAAAACCACAAAAGAGGTGACAAAAAAAGAATAAGACTCACGTATAGATCAGAGAGCATAGGCATGGCGTCTTTGAAATGATATACAGACAGTTAAAGCTGCAGGAAAAACTTGTAGATTGTTGCTGCTTGACATAAATGAGTATAAAACATCCACGGTGAAACATATAAATGTCTATATTGTATAATTACTGATGAAATATCATTTCTTTCTTATAACTGCAATAACTGTCCAGAAAATAGCTCAGATAGCTTGAAGCATGAAACTGGAGTGGACAAGCGATCAATCCAGCAGATACTCTTCTGCAAAAAATGCAACACTCGTTGGAATCGTGGCCTTATGACCACGAAAAACATGTACACCATTGCAGCTTCAATTTGGAGAGGCGATGGACGACCCAATGTCTTTACAATACAAAGCGCCACCTCAAATGCGGCTGCCATGCTCTCGCTGGTGAAGGCATAAAGATACCCACAGGTAAAAAAACACAAATTTCCTTTAAATCTGAATGAATTTGATTCGTCTGAAAAAAAAAAAAAACTGATATTGTCTGAATTTGAGGTATGAACACTGCAGACACAACCGGATGAGTCTATTTAACCAATAGGATATTCTACTTATGGTTTATCTGGAACTTTTGATTGGGGAAGATAGTATGTTAAAGGGGTGTCATCTACCAAAAAGATCAAAAAAATTACAATGTACTACAAAGACACTGTGATGGACTCGTAAAGAATTATAATTGATCACTGGATCCACTTTGATCAAAAAAATCTGTCACATATAATAAAAAAGTTTTGGCTCATTTGATATTGTACACTAAGTACATATTATAATTGAGCCAATAAAGTGAATTCAATGCAACTCATGTAAGAAGGTTTAGATCATGTGAGAGATGTGCGGCGTTACAATTCAAAAAAGACGCTGTTTATTATTATTATGCAAACGTTTTAGTAACTTACTTGGCTATTGGAAGGTGGCCAATACATGTGTTGATCTATAAGTGTGAGATCTCCCTGAGTGCCCTAGATAAGCTATAAAAAAACAAAAAAGGTTTATATAAAATCACGGGAGAATAGACGAGAAGCAAATCTTCCTTTTTATTTAGTTTTAGCTCTTTTATATTAATTATCTGTGTGGTGAAAAAACACGTCAACCGTTGTAAATGAAATTTGAAAAGGATACACTTATTTACCATTCTCTCTAAAACTTGGACTTGTTCCGGTCTCTCTGTTATGTATCTACATGGTCCAGGTGCAAGCGCGTATCTCGTTTGATTCGTATCAACGTCTACTTTACTTTGGTGTAGCCATAACGACATTATGTTAGCCAGTTGGGATAAAATTCAGACACCCATTCAATTCATGTATTCCTGCTTTTTTAAACGGATCGGAGGCCATGATCAACAAAGTCGTCTTGAATCATTTACCAAGACCAAGCACAAAGTAAAGACATAATCAAGTTCGTATGCACTCCTTTTTATTTGACTCCCTAACTTTCTTTTTTTTTAGTCTATGACAATTCCCGTGGCTCCTTATTAAGAGGACGTCAAACTATGCTTAAATTATGCGCCGCTCAAATCAAGGAACAGCTGGCAACGGGTATTATGCAAAAGAAACCGATTTGGATTGATCTTGGTGGTGGAACCGGATGGAATATCGAAACAATGCATGCGTTTTTACCGTAGATTCATTTGAGAAGATTATTCTTGTGGATTTAACACCTTCACTTTGTAAAGTCGCTCAAGAAAGATTTTTAAAAAAGGGTTGGAAAAATGTCACTGTCCTCTGTCAAGATGCTTCCACTTTTCAAGTACCTGAAGGCTCTTTGGAAGGACGTGTTGGATTAGTTACTGTTTCTTATGCATGTAAAGTAATACAAAACCAAAAAAGAAGCACCTAAACTCACCTTTTTTATTTTTCTTCAAAAAAGTATCCATGATGGATGACTATCACCCTGTTGTGGATCGTATACAATCCCTGTTATCTCCTGAAGGTATCATCGGTGTTGTTGATGTTTATGTCTCTGGCCGTTCAAGCGCACCAGCAGAAAAATGGTCACCACAACAAAATCGACAATGTAATTGTTTACAAGACACTTTTGGCAAGCCTGGTTTGAGCTTGATCATATTCATTTAGGCCCCGGCCGTCGTGATTATCTCGAGTACAAGTTTGGTACCATCAAATCTTTGAACCGTCGTAATCATTTTATTATCCCTTACTTGATTCAAATGCCATACTATGTTGGTTAGGTTGTTCCAATGCGCGTCAAAATGAGCTTTCTCATCTGGTAGAAATTCCGGATGATACCGATAGTGTTACAAGTAAACAATCGTTTAATATTGTTTCTCGCACTTCGTTTTTACATCAAAACAAACAATGGAGAGTGGACTATAACCCAATATTGCCTTGTCATACGCAGTTAGGTCTTATATATACGCTTTTACTTGGGAAGACCCACGTGTTGACCTCCAATATTTAAACATTACCAGTCAAGATGTTATGTTTGTCATCACATCCGCCGGCGATAACGCTTTAGAATATGCATTGAAAGCCCATCCCAACGAATTCATTGCATTGATATGAATCCCTGTCAGGTAGACTCATTTTAAAAAAACCATTGCTCCCTTTTTTTTTAATCATCATTATATAGAATCATTTACTGGAGCTAAAACTTGCTAGTATTGCATCATTAGAGTACAAAGATTTTTGGAGAATGTTTGGTGACGGCAATCATCCTCACTTTTCCACGTTGCTACATGACATCATATCACCCCATTTGAGTTCATATGCGTTTCAGTATTGGAGTGAAAACAGTAATCGATTTAATCACAAGTTTTATAAGACTGGTTACTCCGGTTAGCACTGTCAATTCTCGAATGGTGGATTCGTATGCAAGGATTGGAAAAGGACATCAAGACAATGACATCCGCTTCAAACAATTAAAGTTCAAAAACATATTTGGGACACCAAAGTAAGGCCTGCAATTTTTCGCCCATGATTCAAAAAATTCTTCATAACCCAATGTTTATGTGGAACGCGCTCGGCGGTAATAACAAGATAGTCTGAAAAAGAGGTTTATATTTTAAACTAATATGGTATATATATAGTTCCAATCAATCAAATGAATATGTTTCTGAAAGAGTGTACACCCAAGAGTATATTGAAAATACTTTGGATCCCATACCTTGCCTTTCTCTGTTTAACCAAGATCAATACTTTTATTATCTTTGCTTAAACCAACGTTATACTCCAACTAGCTGCCCTTCATATCTTACAGAATATGGGTTTAATCAATTAAAGGTAAAAAAAAAATGCATAAGCGCATCACAAATAATAGGACGCTGAAAAAACTTTTTATTTAGACCTCTGGGCACTGGATTCATTTAGGTTACATACAGAATCAATATTAGACTCGCTAAAATCCATGGGGGATAGATATTTGACACGGTTAGTCGTGATGGATCATATGGATTGGTTTGATCCTACCTCTTGTCATGAATTGGATGATGAGATCAGGGAAATGAAGCGAACATTAAAAAGCGGTGGACAGGTTTATTGGAGAAGTGCAGGCACACAACCATGGTACAAATGAATTATTTGTGAAGCATGGATTCAGTGTTGAACCTCTGGTATTCGTTGTCCTGGTCAAGCTAGTGACCGTGTAAATATGTAGGCCAGCTTTTACAGAGCCACCAAAGTGTGATTGTAAAATCGCAATCAAGTAAAAAGTAAAAATTATTTCGCTATCATAAGTAGATTACATCAATAAAATCTATCGATTGTCTTAATTTATTTTTTATAAAACAAAATGGCCTTCTTTTCATTTAGTTACAATGCCGTCTCTTTTTTTGAACGTGCCACTGTGTGTTGCGAAGTAAGATCCAAAGCCAATTTCTTTTAAATAATGAATCAAGTTGGTTTCGGAATGTGAATGTCTTTGGGGTTTGTCTCTGCATCTATTGTACTGCAGGAGCATATGGTTTACGTCTTGTAAAGGTATGTAAAAAACTCAAATCTCCAGCATTGAGTTTTTTTTTTTTTTTTGTATCAGTATGTTTCCTAGGGAGAGGTGTGCCCTTTTCTCCGATTCCCTTAATTATTGCTTAAACTGATGGAACAGGTAATTTGACCGTCTTTGCAATCTGAACCATCGTGTAATTGGCTTTACGTAACTACTCGCGTTAGATCAATTGAGGCGTGAAGTGCCTCGAGAAATGGATTGCGGTCTTTCAAACATATATGTTGTACAAGTGAAATATTTTTGCATGAAATCATTTTAAAAAAGTTCGGGTTGTGTACACGGCCTGCTATAAGAAGAAGAATGTATGTCTATTGCAGAAACAAAACTTTATGTAACGTACTGCAAGAGTATTTCTTCCTAAAAAATTACAATGTCTGTTAGTTAATTGATTTGGGGAAAATAATGCGTAAGGATCTAACAAAAGTAAAAATTGCGATTCAACTGTGTCAAATAGTATATCAAATTCGAAAATTGTAAATAACTGGGAGTCCGATACCTTTTAGAAACCTCGAGATAAAAAATAACTCTAAACGTCGTAGTAATCTGTCTTATCCTATAGGAGTATCATTTAGTACCTTGGACAAACGAATCCCGATAAAGAAAAAGATAATGAAACAATACGTAACATAAATATATTCGTAAGAACTAACATGAAGATTTTCCATGGAACACGTTATTATTTTACACCATAACCGGCCATCTAAGCTTCAAAAATACTTGTACTTTAGTCTTTAGATATGATGGCTAGTTTCAAACTTGGTAGTTTATTCATTATTTCATCCGTCAAAAGAAAAGGATGATCTCGTATGGTGTAATAAAGTAAGCTAGTTTTTTTCATTAATAAATAAACTACTGCAGCGCAATCAGAGAGAGTACAAGGATCTTACTCACTGTCTGACTTTCAACAACCAGCCCGTTCAGCAAGGCTTTTCATCTCGTCGACAGATTCGGGAAGTTTAGATCCTTTTTTGCTGACCATTAATATACATGCCCGATTTGAAAGATGTACACTTCGCACACACTATTACGTAAGTAGCAGCCTAACGTGGGAATTAACGAGGGCCATCATTATTTTCATGGTATGCGTAAAATTAAACTCTAGTCGAAGTGTTGAGTCAGCTATATCAGCCACACTCAACAACATCAACAAATCAACAAGAAGAAATTGATAATCCACCAAAAATACAGCAAATATTACAAAGGAGATTGCTTTTATTTCTTTAGCTTGCAATCACGAAGTAACCCCCAATAAACTAAGCTTTTACTATCACCAATAAATCCGAAATGACTCATTTGTGTACCTTTTATTTTAAAAAGCGGCAAAATTTAAGTCTTTTTTTTATTTTATTTTATTTTTTTGCTGTTTCTGTATACTTCATTCTCTTGACACAATGGTAGCGCAAACAACAACCCCATTACTTGCCTGTCATACTGACCAATGGAAAGCCACACTTGTGAAAAACATGGTGGGAAAGAAACTGGACCAGCTTCGTACACCCTCTCTTGTTATCGACAGAAAATTGTAGAAAGACACTCAAAGAAACTCTCTTCCGTTACAACCGAGTTGAACACTAAAATCAGTTCATGTAAAAACTCACAAGGTAACAAAAAAGGAAAAGCGTCATCCAGTTACAATTTGACATGCTGACAGAGCATCTCTAGTCCGTCGAAGGAACACGCATCCAACTCGAAGGTGCTAAAACTCAAGCCATTGTCGTGTCTACTATGGCAGAAGCTCAGGCAATGATTAACTCTGAATTGACTCACTCTCAACTTTTGCAAGACGTAAGTTCCTAGTTTTTTTTTTATTTTTTGGGGGTTATGTAGCTAACGGTCCTTTTATTTTGTAACTGCAGGTGCTCCTTGGCTTTCCTATCACTCCAGATAAATTCAGCGAGATCTTTGAACTTTCCAAAAAGGTTACTGTTTTTCAAATCTTCATTGGTAAGAATACAATCCTATCAAATCAGTACATGTTTAGCTAACCGTGACAATAGATAATTTATCGACTTTGGAGGCATTGGAAGCATATTACACAACAGAGTATGGTGAAAACGACGATTCTCATAAGATGAGCGTGTTTTTAAAGGTTGATTGTGGATATGGGTAAATATACTGATACATATGTATTTTACATCAAAAAACTAACTGTATTTAAGACGTGCAGGTGTCCCTATTAACGATCCTGAAACAATTGAGTTAGCGAAGAGGCTTCAAAAATCACCCTGTGTTGATTTTACAGGAATCTACACTCACGCTGGCCACTCTTATTCTTCAGAAAACTTCAACAGAGGCCACTTGATATCTTCGACAACGAATGTGACATGGCACGTCAATTTCGCGATTATTTTGTTCAACACGCTATCGAAATTAAGCAGGTTTCCATTGGCGCCACACCTACTGTCAAAGCAATCACCGCTTTTATGCATGAGGGACTACCGCTATGAAAAAAATCTTGGATGTATTAGTGAAGTGCATGCAGGTGCGTTTTTCATTTTTGGTAGACAACAAGTCTCGACAGGATTAGGTGATTACAATGATGTAGCAATCACAGTGGCATGTCGTATTGCAAGTGTATACAAAGATCGTGACAGTCTGTTGATTGATGGTGGCGCATTGGCATTTTCAAAAGATACTGCTCCTCAAGGTGGCTTCGGATGTGTACTGGATCCACAAGAAAGGAACCAAAAGTGATTGCAACCCTAACTAAAGTTTCTCAGGAACACGGTATCTTGCAACATTTGGATGAATCCACTTTATCTAGACCCGAATTACAAATCGGCAAACTTATTCGCGTTATTCCTAATCACTGTTGCTTAACCGCGGCTTGTCATTTATTCTATCTTATTGAGGATGGAGGTGATACAGTCGTTGATGTATGGGTTCCTGTAAGAGGATGGTAGAAAGATTAAAAATTGTATCATTATTGAATAGCTGAAATAAAATTAGCAGAAAACTTGTATCTATTTGTGTTTTATATTTCATCCTTAAAGTTGCCCTTGTTTTCTTTTTTACATCTACACATTTATGTTTTATATCATCTTGGTGTGTTGCTAGTACAATTATTTTTTGCTGTAACTGGTTTACTATAATTTGTATGTAAATAAATATCTTTGTTCCTGAAATTTGAGGAAAATGCGTACAATCACGGACTCTAAAATACAATTAAAACTCTCTCCGCCAATCATAATGGCTCCACGTGTTAATCACGTGATTTAAAATAATAACCTAATTTTAGTTTATATACTTTTAAACGGTCACTAAATCAATGAATGAATCTGATTGTCTTTATGTTTACCTTGTATAGAGTAATAAGAATAAACAAATGTATAGAATAACAAGAAGGAGACTGTAAGACTAATTGTTAAAGAATACAGACAAAAAGATATAGATTTGCACTAATAAGCTTTGAAATCTGCAAAGAAGTAAAGATAAATCACAAGTGTTTAAAAACAAGTAAAGTTTATCAGAAAGAAAGAATTCGATGACGTTTATTATTATAAATCAGACAATCTATATAGACGTTTTGACAGCTGTCAACTATGGTACAAAAATAACTAATACGAAAATGGAATAAAATAATACAGGGTACGGAAAACTATGATGAGAACAATACAAAAATAGAGTAAATCAAATAAGGGTACGGGAAAACTATGATGGAATAATATGAATAATAAGAAAAATAAAGAACTAAACAAAACAGGAAGGTAATAATAAATAAGTGAGATACGAGAGAGAGCGACGAAATAACAATAAAAATAATTGTAACTGAGAAAGAAGAGAATTTCACGAGTAACCGACTAAGATAATTAACAACCTGCCAATTTTAGAAAAGCAGCAAAAAGACGCGAACTGAACCTTCGGAGAAAGAATACCAGAAAAACTTCTAGAACACCAAAAATAGTTTCACCGCAATATTATTTGTCGGGTCTTTATCACGTATTTTTAGAAACTCTTTTCTCACCGCCAAACTCAGTACCAACTAGATCTCCATTTCTCAGACAAGATTAACGCGCCATTCCACAAATGAGGGAACCAGAACCAAGGAACAAAGAAGAATAACCAAAATAATATTACCAAGCCCCTTTTAAAGTGAACGAAAGCGATATCATTACCAAACTGCGCACGCATCAAATATATGAGCTTCCGTGGCGCAATTGGCTAGCGCGTCTGACTGTTAATCAGGAGGTTGGTGGTTCAAGCCCACCCGGGAGCGTTTAATTTTTCTTTTTTTTGCTTTTATTATGTGTGATGTTTGTAACGGCCATTTCTTTGTCATGTTGCCTCTCCTTTTTCCTTCGACAGGTCATTTTGTCAGGCTGTAGTTTAGGATAGTAGTGTTAAAGTGTCGTACTATCTTTTGTACTACTTTCAATAATATAAATTAATCACAAACCTAAAATATTATAAAGCATCTTTTATCTTCTATTCATAATTAAACTGTAACTAAGAACGATCACGACAAATGTCCAAGTCACTTAATTACGGTTTATGCTACTTAAAATGGTCAAAAAATATTTTAATAAAAATAACTTTTTCAATAAAAAGCTATTTAAGGCTCACATTAAGACCGACACTTTCACGGTCTTGGAAATTATTTTTGTACAAAACAACCAGAATTAACAATTATTAATTTATTACTTAAGTACGACAATCATTCCATCGATCCCTGATCGAAAGGCTTATCAGCCATATTGCTACGCCACCTTTTCTTCATCTGTTGATCCTTTTGACTTCAGATCCCTTTATTTGTCTGACTTCCTTTTGGTCCTTTTATTATAAAAGGACCTCATAAATAATTAATAAAATCTAGTTTGTCTTTCACTATAATCTGATTTTGTCTTATTCACATAAACCTGGTTTCATTATAAATATATAAAACAACTATAATTGTTCGAAAGCCCTTCTTATAAATCAGCACTGAGCAGGTCTTACCAGTTGTATTTTACTACACTCTTTCGAAGAAAATTATATCCGATTCGTCGTATCATTTCCCTTTTATATCTTTATATTTTCTTTTCTTAGCTTACAACTTATAGTCTGGTGCTCACTTTTTAAGAACTTTTATCTCAAACTCTATCTGTATTCTATTCTATTATTTTACTGAAACTTGGCAGTAACACCGATTAAACACCTATTTCAATCTTTTTTTATTGAAAAATAAAAATTCTTTCCTATTTAGAAAAAAAATCAAGTTTTGGTCTCAAATAATAATTTAACCGTATATATCTTAGAATATTTCAGTCTAGGATCTAGAACACATACAACGTGTACAACAAACAATTATAATATGACTAACTTTTAACAAAATTTTTGAAAGAGAAAATAAAAGGGATATTAGCAATACATCTTTAAACATTCATCATACACTTTATTCAGAAATTATTCGTTCACTGTTGCGAAAAAATCGTTCAAAAATGAAATTTAAAATCGTTCAAAAATAAAATATAAGTTCATTCGAGAATGGGAATAAAAATGGGTATAAAAAAATTAGAGCTCTCTTTACAAAGTTAAACAATGCAATGTACTTACATGGAAAGAGTTGAGAGGTAGAGAAATATAAACAAAAATAAAATATAAGAACAAGTACAGTTAGTTATCTAGCAAGCAATAATAAAAAGCCTTACCAAAAAGTGTATTACGGGTAACACCAACGATAACTGGCATGGGTAATTACTCACCTATTCGAGGACGTTTTTTTGGGTGGGCATCACGTGCAAATCGTTCTGAGATTTGACCAGTGTTTCTTAAATTTAGAATTATTGAAATCATGTTCAAACAGGCGGCTAAATCTCTGTTCCAAAGCTTATACTGGAATCCTTGGGTTTGCATCTTGGTCATACAAGTTTGATTGGTGCATCTACATCAAAAAGTTTAAAAGAAATATAAACGTTCCAAGGAGATATGTTTACCTTAAAAGACCATGGCAAAGGGTTAAAGGATAGTTACTTCGTTGGTAGGGCCTAGGATTGTCGATTTGTTTAAATTTCTCTAGACTCAAATTATGACAAGACGGACAGCATCGGCTCGTGTTGAATTGGTCGATGAGCAATAGACTTAGATGATTTCGTAAAAAGAAGTCATCTCAATCCGATGCCTCGAATTGGTTCATGATAACGTGCGTTTGGGGCAGACCAGTTTCCCAGGACAAAGATCGCATCCTTACCGAACTTTTGCTTTAAAAAATTTATAAGTTGCATGTCAACACGTTGTTTGTTAAAATACGCAGCTAAACGCAACTTCCGTAGCATGAATTGTGGGTTTTGAGAAGACGTTGTTGTATACCCATATAAATTGTCGAGGACAGCGTAATTCTGACCTAGACGTTCGAGAAAACGACGGTAACCCTCCATTTCCAGTGAGCTGCTTTGGTTTTCTGCAAGAGCATTCTCGGCTTGAAAAACAGCAGGATTGTTCGACTTCATTGCTTGTAGAATGTTACAATAATACTTTTTGGATTTTCTGGTTTTGTCCTGGTCCTGCTTAGTATATCGAAACTTAATAGGAGTTTCTACAGTATATTTTTCATCGACACAAAACAAAAGGTCTCTTCTTCCGGGATCAATAGCAACACACCGACCATTCACAGCTTTATGTTCTTGAGCACTTAAGTCGCTGATATACTTGAACTTCTCATCTGCCTCTTTTATGGTTGAGGTATAAGATGACTGCCTGTCTATTCTTTTCTTAAGAACTGTTACACCAACACCGTCTGTCTGAATGGTACCGCGAAACCGAAGGAGCTTGTTCTCTTCTTGAGCTTTAAAATGTTTCGCATTTAGATCAACCACTTGCTTCCAGTAATTCAGCTTATCAATATTATTGGACCATCTGATATCTAGAATGTTTTGACAAAGAATCTTACTATCAATTTGTACATAACCAGGAGACCATGAACGACGGAGAGAAAAGCAACGAAAAGGAGGTAAACCTAATGTTTCGAAGAGACGAGCTAGTTGAACAAATGCCATAAAGTGATTTTCAGGTTGCGCTTTCGCATCATAATAGATGCTGCGTTTTTTGAAAGAATACGATGTACCATACGAATCCAAAACAGGTCTTAACGCGTTGTATGCATTTATTTCTACCTGTGGATTTTGTGGCAGTAAAGA
The DNA here is from genome assembly GCF_025094135.1 of Mucor mucedo. NCBI lineage: Eukaryota > Fungi > Mucoromycota > Mucoromycetes > Mucorales > Mucoraceae > Mucor > Mucor mucedo. The sequence continues at coordinate 76,841 of NW_026252338.1, read as the reverse complement.
CATGTTTGTGGGACGTGTGCTGATGGCCATTTTGAAATTTTTTGCGGTCTGAGTTACATCTTGGAAAATAAGACCTTCGATGATTTTGGGGTCGACACCTTGTTCTAGAAGAGCTTGCTTCATTTCCGCCATTCTTTGCTTGACGTTCAGTAAAACATTGATTGATTGTCTAAGATGTTGACCAAATCTCATGCTGATGTTATTGATATACGACTGATATATTTTTTTCTTTCAATCAGAGAAGACTGCTGCGCATACTTTAGTCTGAACCTTTGATAGTTTGTGATATTCAGATAGCTTGGTAAATGGCGGCTAATATAATTGCGATACTCTATAACTTTTTCTGCACGAGCATTTCCCTTTGTATAGTCTACCAAAGAAAGCCATACTTCAGCAAAAAATTCTTTGTTGATATATTCTTTGAGGTCACATTGAGGGTCTGCTTGCAATTCATTGAGGAATATATACTTGGAAAAATAATATGCATGCTTTGTAGTAGTATGAACAACACTAACAAAATTGTGTAATGTTGTCAAAGACGACTGCTTCCAACCTGTGAAAAACGGTTTGTTTGACACGGAAAAATAAAAGATAAAAAAACAGGAAGAATAAGATTAATATTGCTTGTAGGCTTTTTTATTCTTAGTAAAAGTGAATCCCTCTTTCATCTCTGAAAGAAAGGGGGGGGGTATTTATGGTTATTTAAAGCGTGGGTAAAATTATGGGCTAGTTTGTGCTCACTTGGTATTAGTAGCTGTATTTACTAATGACTGATGAGCCTTATCAGTGTAGCCAATCTATTATTCGAAATGGGATCTTCTATTGGAATATCTAGTAACCCTGAGTTGTAAATGTATAACTCAGGATGTTTTATATGCTATTATTTTTTATGAGTGTTATGATATTATGTACCTGTCGATCAAGGATCGATGGAATGATTTTATATGCAATTTTGTATCTTAAATAGTGTGATTTTAGTACACAACCGATGCCAGTAATTGACGACTTTACTGTGATAATCCGGTCTTTTGTCGAGAGAGATGCCTCATCCATGATACACTGTATAATAACAGTATAAGAAAGGTTGCTTCTAAAATAGCATATAAAAATTACCTAAAAATTCGGAGAGGATTAAAAGCTGAAAGAGAAAGAAGTTTAATCAAAAGGAGAAGATCGTCTATATCTCTCTCTCTTTTTTTTTTTTTTTTTTTTTTGAACATTAAATGATTTTCCTTTGTAATATGGTACTTTTGTCCGGGCCGGAGTGTACATAAAACATTAAGAACGAATACCAGTAGTGTGTTCCCTTACACTGGTAGAGTAATTGAAGAGTACATGTGTTCGTAGGTGATAACAGATACACTGTGTCTTACTCAAATACAATATAAATTAGATAAAAAGATAAAATTAATAAAACGAGCCTTTTACACCCTAATTTTGAAGAATGACAACTACCCTTTTAAATTTTGGGTTTTGTTATTATAGCGAAGAAGAGCGTTTATTAGTTTAGTTTATTAAGTCAAAAGGTAATTTGGATCCACATACAACATCTTAAATGCATGTAATGACTGTATGGATTATAAAAATATTTTATTTTCGTTTATTTCGTTCAATTATTATCAAACTAATTTTTCTTTTATTCTTGATCGAATTTTTTTTGTGAACTTGAACGAATTTCCTCCTTGCTCTGCACGAATAATTTAAAAAAATAGTGTATATCAATATCTAATTGTCAAGTCAAGTATACATTGAAAAGCAAGAATATTTTCAAATTTTATGAAAAAAACACCGCACAAACCCTGTTCTGGATGTACAGAAGGGTACAAAGAGACACATGCTAAATAGGAGATACATTGGTTCACTGTACATATAACTACAATAGGCAAAGAGATCAAAAGAGAAATAGAAGAAAAATAAGAGAGAAAAGTAGATAGTCAATGGAAAGAGCAAGTAGAATTTTCGCTTTTCTTAGGGACAACCAAAGTGCACGTAGTCGTAACGTAAGATCTGTGATTTGGATGTTCTGTAGACCCGGGAACAAGGATATACAAGCAAAAACAATGTAAAAATTACGATTTAATGTATATTAAACGATTTATACTTATGTTGACAATTCTATCATCACTCTTTCGCCTTTGAGCTCGTTTGATCTTAATCTTACGCGGAATTTTTAAGGTAAAGTCCAAAGGAGAAGCTGAAAGTAAGCTGTAAAACGCATATACTGGTTTAAACTATGTTCGTTGTAATAAGTGTGCATATATTTCAAGTTTTTAAGTTATATTGACCTCTTGATGTCTATAAAATTATCATAATCCCAACATTACGACTACGCGCACCCTGAATGACCCTAAGAAAATTTGGCTGTCCCTAAGAGACCCGTAGAATTCTTATAATCCTGGTCAGCCAAAATTAAGTAAACAAGCCATGTATCTTCACTGACTCCTTTATTTTTTACATAGAAATAAAAACGGAAGGCTGTGCCGTTTTTGGACCCGAAAATCATATTAATTACTGATGTATTAGGTTTATTATATTTGTTGCCGAAATATTTGGTAGAGACGCAGTAAAGATGAAAGGTCAAATATAATAAAGACAATTAATAGATTCAGAAACATGCTGCCACTGTCTGTTCGATAGTATGGTCATTAGCAAGATTGATGTACATGAATATAGTGGCGGCAAATGTCGAAAAGTATGACTGAGAGACGTCAATGTGACAAATAGCATGATGATCATAGGTAAAGAATTTTAGTCAGGAAAAGGGTACCAAACAAACAAATATCGCCGTAAAAAACATGGTATTCTTCAGGAATAAGGAATAAGACTGTTACGGGTATCACTTATTTGGCCACACCCCCATTCGTCTAAAAACTTGGTTTTTTTCTGTATATTGTTTTCATGTTTAAAAGGCAAGTATTTCAACTGGGCATAAAGTACAGTTGGTCTGAAAAAAATTAAGATGTCTGAATTTAGAGTCTGGAAACTGTAGTATGCCAATCATTTCATGCAATAGCATGCGACATTCGTAAACAAATAAACTTTGAAGTCACAGTCCAATGTTACATGAAATTCTTGTTTTTTTTCCTTTTTTTGTTTATTGCTTCCACTTTTCCGTTAAATAGCCAAATGGATGAACAAATTCCCATCATACCACCTGGAGAAATACCCATACCCGATCAACCTCCGACCATTCACAAGAGTGATTGGGCTCCATTAATCGTAGCTACAACCTTGCTTTTTATTGTAGTTGTCTTTACTTTATCAAGATTCGGTAACATTAAATCTCAATCGTGGTATGTCACTACTGTTTGCACAATTGGCTGGTTCTTTCCTTTCTGGATTGTCTTTCTTTTACCGCTTGACTTGGCATCTGTAAGTAGCATAAACAAAGTAGACAAAATTAGTCTTAAACCTTATTGTAGACTGTACACGACGACAAAAAAGGCAGAGTACCGTTTGCGTATGTCTCGCAGTCATTTTTATTTGTCGCCTGGAGAGTTATCTACTGGACTTCGTTTTGTTTAACATGGTAAAGTGACAATATTTGTTTATTGCGGACTTTTCTAAACCTATGTCATAGGATGATGATTCCAATGATGCAAGCATATGTAAATACTGGTGACTTCACTATTGCAAAACGGTTAAAATCGGCAGTCAACGTCAATCTTCGATTTTACTCGATATACGTTGTGGTTGGGACATTTGGGCTGATATATTTGATTTTTGGAAGTGGATTAACAACCAGGTACATATTTAGAAAAATGAGGTGTTACAGTTTGTTAAATTATACATGCATAGAGAAGGGATCCAAAGTTACGTTATGGCGGCAGCAAATAGTTGGGGTCTATTTTTAGTGATTGTGTTTATGGGGTATGGATTGGTTTCTGTCCCTCGTAGCCTATGGTATTCTGGAAATTATGACCAGCATTTACATCAGCATTATGCGAATGCTGCAAAACTGAAGGAAGAATGTTTAGATAGCGAAATTGAATTCAATGAATTAGCCAAGGTAATATACACTTTATGTTTAAATTAACAGAATCACTGATACTGTCATTTTTAGACGATGAATTATGTGTCGAAGAGAACTATGATGGAAGTACCAGAGATTCGATATTGTATTAACACAATGATTAGAAGGTTTCCATTTGTACTTCATGAGGCTTTCTCTGAAAGAGATGATTCAATTACAATACCGAGAGATCTTACTGAAGATTACTTAGTCAAAATTTCAAGAAGAATGGTTTTGGCTATACGTATGAGAGATAGAAAAAATGCGTTAGTATTATGTTTTACGTAAAATATTTAAATTTAACATCATACGCATACAATCTAGGTTATGGAACAACTTGTTGAATGAAGCATTTTATCTTCAAGATGTTATCAGCAATAAAGACAAAAGGGACCAGTAAGATTTGATTGCCATATTCTATATAGTTTCTGTGGTTAACTTATATATTTGTAGTCAGTTTGTCTCCACATTAAGACATAAAAAGGAAAAAACTAAATGGTCTAACTTCACGTCGACTGTAGAATGGTGGTGGATGCTACGCATATCTCCAAATTTGTACAAATTTTTTGCTATTGTTTTCTCCATAATCAGCACGTGCATTATTTGGTCAGAATTAGTATTTAATGTTCGAAAGCCCACCATAATGTCAATTGCATACTATGCCTTGAACGCTTGTGGAACAAATTATGCCGCCTTGGAAGTAAGTCGTATCATAATTGAGAAAACAGTACAGACTAACATAGTAATAGATTATGGCTTTTTTTACTCTTCTTTACATGTGTTTCTGTGTTTATTCGTCACTTTTTAAAATTAGGTTTTTTAACCTGTACTTGCTTATACCAAATCACCATACAGATGAAAATAGCTTATTGTGGTTTACCGGCTACATGTGTAAGATGATGTTAGTAGCTCATAAATTTTTGTAAATGGCTGTGGTCTGATAAATGTATATAGGGCTCCATTGTGTTACAATTACATTAATTTGGCAGTCGATGCGCCAGGCGTTAGCAAAGCTGTTTTTACAACTGTAAGAACTTATAGCGATATTCGAATTATTTAGTGTAACTAATTTAAAAAAAATAGTTCATGGGGAAAGCTGATCTCATCAAATTTTTAGGTGCTTTTGCAGATTGGTTCCCGATTATCATTTTAATACCTTCACTCTCGTTATTATTCAATGTACAAGGTCGTTGTTTAGGTTTTTGTGGAATCAAAAGTCCATACGAAAATAATGAAAATGAAGACAGTCACAACCATGATACCGAGAGCGGTGGTAGTGCGTTACTAGATGCAGATTATGAAGAGGGTGCCAAACTTGTCCAAGAAGGTAAGTACCAGAGCCGTTGTCCCTTGAACGATAACTAATTTTTCAAACAGAGCGCCGGTTACGAGAACGTGAAATTAATCCAACAGCCCGAGTGCATAATGCTAGAAATAGGGTAAGACGGACTGAACGAAAAATTCATGATGCTATATTCTAAATAATTTGATGTATATGTAGGAATACATGAATAAAAAATATCCCCGTGCAAGTCCACCTGATACATTAAGAAGTGAGCGAGATAGAAGAGTTGATGAAATTCTATCTGGAAGATCTAGTCAACAGCAATATCATGACAGTACAGCCTCTTCCTCTGCGTCTTCAGCATTATCTGTGAACGAGGCTCATAGCGATATTGATGCTATGAAGCTAAAGCCAAATTTGATGTCCCTTGGTGATACTGTAAAACTCAAATTAGGGGGATTGTTCGGTTCCTCAAAAAGCAACCAGGATCACAACACACCGTCGCTACAATTACCGGAATCTTTGAATGAGACTGCAGCTCGAAGTAACCATCACGGCGGGCGTATATTTGGTCGGGCTCCCACCAACACTGTTGCAACCGACAATCATCGACCTTATATAAATAATTCGACCATACCTGACGAAGCTTCTAACCCATCAAGGCCTATATCACCAAACCCATTTTTAATGGCATCTTCAGGATTAAACCGCCAAACAAGTCATAATAGTAATGTGTCTCCTTTTGCAAGATTTGATGGGAACAACAGTCGCACTCCACCCACACCATCGAACAATATTTTCGAAGATGTCTAATAATATATATTTAATATCTATTTGTCATAAAAAGTAATAATATTTTCAAGATGGATAACCTCACATTTCATAATTATAAATAAATGGGAAAGATATTATCATCTTTCTTTGTTACTTTTCCTTTTTTTATCACTTTCGTCTAGCCTTTTCAACGTGCGCCATAAAATACCTGTCACCCCATTTCTGAGAGTTTTGATCTTGTTGGTATCATATACATCATTCCTTTTAAAATACTACTAGTGGGAACATTGCTATGTCCTCTTTGTATTTGATAGGCCTTCATTTATTCAATTTATCTCTAACATAAAATTTGATCAATAACGTTTCGAATTCTACCTTATTAAGAACACATATTCTGTTTGTTGAAAAAAAAAGTATCCAAATATATTTTTCGGCTCATCTAGGAAAAAACTAACATCGTCTAAATTCAAAGTATAAATACTGTATTGACACCAATAAGAAAGTGCAGACATCCACATCACTTAACCGGTTTTGTAATAGCATTGTATAGTTGTTCTAATTCATATGTATAATAAATAAGTAGAAGAAAATAAGGAGAAGGATTTGTTTTTTAGCGGGGAGAGGGAGTGGGATGGGCAAAGGGGACAAAATAACTGATAAAATATCGTTAAACAGATTAAATCTACGGACGAATTGGGGGTTAACGCGTAACATGATGTATTTCTCCTTATTTGGATCAGTGTCCCATTTATAAAAAACACTGATTTTTCTTTTCGTAAAACATTATTCTCTTTTCGACAAACAATTATGGCAAAAGTTCCTGAAACCATGCACTCTATTCAGCTTGTCAAATTCGGGCCACCCAAAGAAGCCATGTTCTTCAATGAGCAAACACCTGTTCCTCAAATTAAGACAGATAGTCAAGTATTGGTCAGAATTAAAGCAGCTGGTATTAATCCAATAGATGCAAAGTTAGCTTCTGGTAACTTAAAAATCGGCACACGATTTATGACTCTCCCAACTATACCCGGCGCTGATTTTTCGGGCGTTATTGTCGCCAAAGGCGCTAAGGTTGATGGCTTTGAAATTGGAGATCATGTTTTTGGTTCGAAACCTGTGCTTTTTGGTGGTGAGGGTGTTTTTGCTCAATATGGGGTAATCGATACAAAAGTTGCAGCAATCGCAAAGAAACCGGACCATCTCTCATTCGAACAAGCAGCATCTGCCGGTATACCCGTAATCACTGCTTACGATGGTATTATTAAAAATGGTCATATCAATGAGAATAACAAACAAAAAAAGAGAAATATTCTCATCATTGGTGCATCTGGTGGTGTTGGAAGTTATGGTGTCCAATTGGCCAAGGCGATTAACCAGGAAAACACCGTGATAGGTATTTGCAGTGAAAAAAACATTGCATTTGTCAAGTCGCTAGGCGCTGATCGAGTAATTGATTACAAAAACAAGGATGCTTATAAGTCATTTATCAATGAAAAGATCCCGTTCGATATAATTTTTGACTGTGTTGGAGGTGATGAATATTACAATCAGCTAGATCCTCTTTTGGTAGAGCATGGTGTATACTCTACTGCAGTTGGGCCCGTTGAGTATGCTGGATCATCTCAGGTTAATATTAGTACTGTTGCAACAGTTTTAAAAAGTGTTTTGTACAAAAAGCTGTTCAGTGCACATTCTTATATCGTCGTAACAGCTCTATCCTTAACAGACTTTAAACTAAAGGTGGCACCGTTTTTTGATGATAACCAGATTAAGGGAACTGTCTGGAGCGAGGAAAATATATTCCCTCTGAAGGACGTATGCATAGCATTCGAGAAGATTAGCTCCCATCGTACAGTTGGAAAAATCGTACTTTCTATTGCTTAAATAAACGTTTTTATTGTATTTTGGCCGATTTTCTGGTTTTCGTAATAGTGGGGGTGGGAACTGTGACGTTTAAATACTTGTTGAGGCGAATAGAAGAGTCAATGACCATAACAACTGGCAAGATGAAATAGGGGACATAGAAACCACATAATACTAATCTTTCGGTTCGGTCAAGGTTGTACTTTGTGTTAAACAAAACTTCGACAATGGTGGGTAAAACAGTTGTAGCCACATGAGAACCATAAACTATATAAAGTTTAGTTTGATAACAACAAAATAATAATATTGAAAAAGGGACCATCAATACTTACTTGCAAGAGGCAGACGAATGTACTTGGAATCTGTTTGAATATTTGTTAGTACCAGCTGTACAACCATGGGTCAAAAGTACCTTTAGCGAGAGCAACACAAGCGATGAAAAAGAATGGCAACTGGACAACCAATTCACAGCAAATAAAGGTTAAGAACCAGTAAGTAGGCGTTGGACTACCCATAAAAGGGTCTTTGAAAGTGTCAACATAAAACTCCAAAGCTTCAGACAAAACTTTGGGGACCCAGTGAGGAGGATAAAACACTTGAAAATCGATACCTAAAGTCACAGGGATATGTGTAGCAAAATAAATCACGTAGATCAAATCTAACGGACGGGAAAATATGCTTTGTCTTTCTGCCATATTTAGTCAAGGACAACAACGATAACTTTCTTTTCGTCCTGTGCACAGTTTTTCAGATTCATTTATCTTGGGACTGCTCTTTCCTTTTAAAGATTTGGATTCGCTAATTCAGGTTAAAAGCAAGAGGCTGTGGGACATTGAATACACCTTCAGCTTCTTACAAAATGACATGTTGGCAGTAATTCCGCTAGAATCTATCTAATTTTAAGTATGTGTCTATTAAAAGCCACAGTAGTTACATAATCACTAGCGAGTCAAAATAACTAAGAAGTCTTGTTATAAGCTGCTTAAATCATGTTATTAATTGGGTTATTGTTTTAAAAATTCAACTTGTATCAGTAGTAGTATTCGCTTAGTACATCTGTTCTACGCATATAAATTGAAGTACGTAATACAGGATTATGATATGGTCCAACTTGGGATACACAAGCAGAATATTTCAGTTATAATCGCTGAATGTACGCTTGGTGTGCCGCCTAAAAATCCGATTATCTCTTTTATATTACGTTTTGGCCTATGTTTCAAACATCAACCAGACATAAATAGGTTTAATGTCTAAGCTCACCTATTGATCTTCAGTTGTTTAAAATTAAATAGACAAAAAACGTCGTGTAGTAAGTGAAGTCCAACTTTCATTATTCTCTTTTTGGATCTTGTCTTCGTGGCAAAGAACATCAATATTTTCGAGATCAATTTTAATAAAACGCCATTTTGTACTCGGGTTTGGGAAAAGTGAAAAAAAAGCGAGGTAGTGGCTGATCCAGCTGTTTTAGCTGTATGCTTTTATAATACTGTAGTATATAATTCCTTATGCTTAAAACATTATAACGGATCGCTACCCACCACTTCCCTTGAGCAGAGTAAGTTAGGTATTCTTTTTTTAATGGGTTGAATTACGTTGTTTAGAAACTGTTACAGCAGATAAGGCGCATTATGCGGCTCACTGTGACAAAAAGGCTGTCATAGTAAAGAGCAAGTCCCTTCATAAAGAACTGGAAAATCAGTTTAAAATAGCCGAGAGAAAGGATGGATAAAGCGAATATGTTCCGTAAGGCAGAAAAGGAATGTCACAAAAGTGTACGAATTAAGCAAGACCTTGCATAATCAAACGTCACCGTTCAAGAAGAAGCCAACATTATTTTCAGAGCTCATGGTAAGAAAACAATATGTAAGTATTATTGTACAAGGAATAAACCCCGGAGTTGTGAAAACCGCAGCAATAAACAGTAGAAGGTCAGAAGCTTTATCTGAAAGCAAAAATTGATATCGAATATTCGATAGCCCAGAATGTATTTCCATCTCATTTTAAAGAACAAGAAACTTCATTTTCTCTTGTTGCAGGCCTCATTAACTGTACAAATTTTTTCCAGTTTGCATAGAAATTGGAAATATCTACGGAGTCATACCCAAAGAAGCCTGTCAACTTATTTATCAATGGTTAGGAGTCATGAACAAGATCTGTTTCAGGTTGCTGATTAATATACTTCAACCAAGAATTGCTTTAGCTGTTTTAATCAACAGTAACACGAGCTGTTCGTTAAGAGGGCAAGTCAAGAAGAGTTAAAGGAGCAGTGTTTTGTATAAATCACCAATTCCCAAGAAGGATATCCACCCACTCCACCACTTCTAATCAAAATCAGAATAAGGTTAAAAAAATTGGGTTAATTGGCTTTAGTTCACTGGTTTCTCAAAACGGCCCATCCCTTCCTCCGTTCCGAAGAGGAATTATATAATTCAAATAGGTAAGTTGAGCGTTGACCCCAAATTTTTTTAATTAAACATATGCTGATTATAAATAAGTTCAACTTATACAGCTCATTTTTAAAACACCAGCTTGGCGACGTTGAGAACTCAATTAGAACAGGTAATTAATTTAGGCGGGTGACAATCCCCCGAATATGTCACTCAAGCCTAATTGCTGATTTATGCGTGAAGTGTATGTTACACAAAATCACTTGAAACCCAATTGGTATGAGGGACGCGTAAAAATTTGATTTTTTTCTTTCCCTTTTTCCTTTTTAGTAGACTGAAAAAGAATAAAACAAAAGCTTTATGACGGTTGACCAGGCTCACTCACCCAACGAATCTCACACAAAGGATGAGAATACCAAAATCACTTCGCAAGATGTAGGGCTCATTTTCGCTCGCGAATACTACACCTTTCTTAACAAACGACCAGATAGGTTGTATGCATTTTATGGTTCAGATTCATTGCTCGTTCGAGGGGATGAGGGAGAAACAGTATCTACAGTCAAAGGACAAGAGGTAAAATAAGGATTAAGAATTCGGATTGCAAAAAGGGATTGACAACAGATTTATAGGAAATCAGTAAAAAGATTGAAGAACTTGAGTTTGACAATTGTAAAGTCCTTGTAACCCAAGTAGACAGTCAGTTGTCAGCCAATGATGGTATCTTAGTTTCCGTACTAGGAGAAATGAGCAACAAAGGCAAACCATCTCAAAAGTTCGCAGAGACTTTTTTTTTAGCACCTCAATTAAATGGCTATTACATATTGAATAATACTTTTCGATATTTAAAGGAAAAAGTTGACATCGATTATTACTTATGCCAGGAGAATGAGCTAGAAGAAACAGAGCCTCTAAAGGATGTTCAAACAGATGCTGCGCAACCCAAGTACACTGAAAAAGACGTTGAAGAAAGCAACGGAATCGAAATAAAGAAGACTAAGAAAGACGACAGCTCAAATAAGAAAGTTACCCCTGCGAAGGATACCGAAAAAAAACCAAATGTAGATGCTATTCCACCCAATCGCCCAGTCTCACCACTTGTAGTACAAGAAAAAGCTTCTATTCCTCCTACCTCAACGGATAAACATACTCCTGCAGTAGCAGTCGCTGCATCTACATCGGCAAATAACAATGCTTCTTTGTTGTCTGTCGAAGAAAAAAAAATTGCCAGTATAACCAATGGGAATAGCATAAAAAAGACACAGCCGAATTCCGTTAAAGATAATGAGGGCCAAATGTCAAATGGATATAGTTCACGAGACCAAAGAGGAGCACAGAAAACTATAACAAATACGCAAAGTTGGGCTAGATTAGCTGCATCAACAACTAGCGAATCAGCTAACGAACCGACTAGAGCATCAAAACCCCCTCCACAACATCATTATCATAACCAACAAGCACCACTAGCACAACAAGCGTTTAATATGACTGCGCACGCTCAGAATAATAACATACCTCATGGAAACGGCTACAGTAATCATCCTCATCAAAATAACCATCACCACTCTCAGCAACAAATAAATACTCAACAGCAGCATGTACAGAACCAACATCATCAGCCAACACATTATCAGCATTATAATAAAGAACAGCAACATCATCAGAATCAGCATCAACACCAGCACCGTAATAAAGGTAAAAGTATTGATAAATAACTATTTAATCACAAACTGACTTTTCTTTTTATAGACTTACAAATATTTGTTAAAAATGTCAATAGCACCATGAAAGAAGAACATTTGGAAGCAGCTTTTAGACAATTCGGATCTATAAAGTATGTTTCTATCAGCCATTCAGGCAATACTGTTTTTATAGAATTTACGTCTATGGAAAGCAGGCAGAAAGCACTTGATCAGGGTAAAGTGGCCGTGGGTAATCAGACTGTTTATGCAGAAAAACCTAGGGTTAACAACCAATACCATAATAACAATAATCGCCGTTTCCACCCAAATCGTAGAGGGGGCGGCGGAACTAGTACTGCTAATCGAAGTGGAGGTATGACAACAGGATCCGAATCTCTCAATAAGCGTGGTGGTGGTGCAACAGGAGGTGCCGGGGGACAAAAATAATGATTTACATAACAACACAAGTTAAAAAGAATGAAATTGAAACAAAGAAAATAACTCTTGTGATTATTATTGTAAGAATAAAAATAAATTATAAAACTCTTCTACATGAAAAATGCACTGCTTTCAATAAAAAAAAAGCAAGTAGGATAGTATAAATCTAATCGGTACAGATGTCCGGGTAGAATATTGGTTACAACATTGTTACTTATATGCGGGTTGACCGACGCCTATTTTATGTTGTCAATATCTTATAGTGTATTAGGTTAAATATGTACAAACTTACATTCAGCAACTGTACAGAATTTAAAACCTTCATCTTTAATATACTTGATTAAGGCTTTAGTCAAATCAGTAGTGGTTTGCTCATAGACATCGTGAGCTAAGATAATAAATCCATTATCAAGGTTAGCTTTCGTGAAGGAGCCTTTCACATGTTCAATCTCGGTCTCAGTATTATGACTCTCGTAATCTTTAGTGTCAGTCGACCATTCAATAACTTGGTAACCCTTATCGTTGAGTTTCTTGACGGTAGTCTCCGAAGCGGCGCCATAAGGAGGTCTGATATCTATATATTGACAGGGGAAAATTAATATAAGTTCTACTAAAATACCGCCTTGTCATTACTACTTACATGCAGGTCTATTGGAATAAAGTATGGAAATATAATGTTGATATCATGTAAGTCAAACATCAGATACACATATAATAGATTTTTAATTACCTTTTACCAACAAACTGTTGAACAATTTGCTCCAATTTGACAATTTCGCTGTCAAATTTACTGCCATCAATCTCGTCCAAGTTTTGGTGAGACCAGGTATGACTAGCAATTTGATGGCCAGAGTTATAAGCATTCTTAAGAGCTTCCTGAGCAATTACACTGTCATTTAATTGTCTTTGACGAAAAAATAAATATAAAATCAGTTCACACAAGAGAGAGCAAAAAAAAAAAAAAAAAAAACTTACAAAAAGTTATCACCGTTAATGAAGAAAGTGGCCTTGACACCATTGGAGTCCAGTAATTTGACAAGTTCAGATGTGTAAATATTTGGTCCATCATCGTATGTAATAGCTACATATCCAGGTTTACAATTTTGAATCATCGATTGTGCGGATACCAAACTGCTAGCCAAAATGGCTACAGATCCAACGAGAAGGGCTGTCTTACTAAATACTTTAGATACAAATGACATTTTGAAGTTGTGGGAAACTGAGGGAGGAAAAAATCAAGAAACTGTGTCTACTTTTATATAAAATTATACAACAAACAAAAAAGCAATTCAATCTGTGTTTAGATACGATGACCCAAGTTATCTACGCATAAAAAAAAAATGAGAATCGCGGGATGAGATGTACATCGAAATATTTATGCATACATTTGTCTTCTACAATAGGTATGATAAAAAAAAAGTAAAGAAAACAACAAAACAATATTTATTTATAAATACTAGACTTGTTAAGGAGATAGTAACTTCTGTTGCGGAGCTGCTTTTGGAGGGATACTGCTTATTAAAAGAGTAATTTGATGTAGGGGTCTTATATAAATATAGATGAGGGGTATAATAGCGCTATTGTTTATTATTATTTTTTTGCGCGAAAGAAACGTATCATTAAAAAGGCAACTTCTTTCAGGAGACACTGTTATGATGTACATGGGACATCAAGTAAGGGGGTCAGAAACCGGTAAGCATGATTTATATGTGGATGTTCAAAAAAAAATGGGCAGGTATATGGAATTACAATGAAATAGACATTGTTTATGGCCAAGCCAAACCTTTTATTTGAAGTAAATTTTTTTTTTGAAACAAAATTTATTTAGAGCAAGAAGAGTCAGTTGTCTATATGACATCAACATCATACATTAGTTAGAAGTATGACTAATCAAGTGGGAAAGCTTGTGAAGGGGTAAAGGGGTTCAGGCGAGCAATATACCACTTGTTTTAATATATGATTTCTCTCTCTTTTTTTTACCGGGATTACAAGTTGGTAGAAAATTATGTGGACGAAATATTTCGGACATCACCTGCCAAGAAAAATTATATCTTCTAAATGAAAAGAATATAAGGGAAAAAAATAAATAAAAATAGAGTGGCCAAATTAAAATAACTGTTGAGTCAAACGTTAGACATTAAAACATGTCATTGTTGATGTTTCTTTTTTCGGCCATCATAGCAACAATAGCAGCACCTACTATTCTAGAATGCTTAACAATCCCCACCGATAGCTTCGCAGCAACTTCATCTGGAATCAAAGTCTTCAAGGTTTCACAAACACGAGGATGGAAGGACGAAAAATCTTTGTAAAGATCTCCGCTGATAGCTTTCAAAAATGAAAAGTCGGTACATTTTGTAGTGAACAAATATATGTATACTTAGCTTACATATAGCAAAACCGTCTCCTTCGAGATCTAGGCCAATTCCATCAGACACCATGTATCTAACAACACCTGCTATGCTTGCACCGAGAAACAATGCCGCACGCTGTCCGACTAGGTCACATATATTTTTAACAATCTCTCTATCAGCCAACGTAGTTTCACCAGTTCTACACATCTCCTCCAAAACAACTCGAGTCCCTTCCAGTGAATTTTCATCAGCTTCACACACGTACATGTAGCTTGTGTCGAACTGATAAGGAAATCGAAGCAAACACTCTTCATCATCCATACCAAAAGAAAGAACACCCAGACCTGCATAATAAACCAAGATTAAACGTGCAAGTTCACCGAGGTACATACCTGTAGTCATTTTCTCAAATGCATGGACACCCTTATTATTCGATCCCAGGTCGACCATCTCATCGAACTTATTAGAAGGCATGTATTTCGAACTGATATCACACCACTCTGTATTAACAATCATGTGTGTATGATCTGATATCCAGTCTTGATGCTGAGACAAAAACGTCTCCATATTCGAGACTTTGTCGTAGTAAGCACAATTAGTTCCTGCACTATGCACGATGCCTATACGGGTGGATGGATGCTGATAGGCGTGCGCTAATAATGTACATACGCTGTCTAAAAATAATAAAATTAAATGTCAGGTTTAATGGGGGTTTTTTTTTATATTATTACCGTTTGCCATAGCCACTACTTTGATAGACAAGCGTCTTTTTTGAAATCCTTTTTGGAAAAGTTCTACAATATCACTGCCAATAGCATCTGTGTATTCAAATCCGTGCTCTAATGCAACAATAAGTCCTTTGTTAAGACAGGTTTGTCTTACAGCAAACCCCAAACTTATACCCATAGCATATACGATTTCTGTCGTGAAACCAACCCTTTGTTGAAAATCTGCAACACAATCAGCAACATGGCTGACTAATGTACTCATGTTATCTCCCACTGTTAAATAATCGGGTATTTTGTATTGGTATTGGTTGATTGCCAGCTTTCCTCCTTCGCCTTTAAGTTGAACTTGGCATACGTATATATCGATCCCGCTAATCTCCAAAGCCAAGTATGTACCTTTTTCATTGCCAGTCGGATAACCTTATTGATTTGCATTAGCGAGCTTTTAACTTCTACAGAAAGGGGGAGTTCTAATATTACCTGTAACAAAAGATGGAATCATTTTCAGATCATTTTGTGTGTCTCTAGTCTCCGGAAAGTGCAAGCCATCACGCATCTCCTGGCTTACGCCACGCATAAGAATATCTAGCCGATCTTGAGACACTTGGAATAAATTCTCTATTTCCTCAAGGGCACTTTGTTGATCTACCGAGCAATTTTCAAGCTTGTAGCAATTAGTGATAGGTTTATCAAAGTTTGCCATATTAGGGTAAAGTATTTTGATTATCTTTAGACATTTAAAAAGGAAGAAAGAGGTTTTTTTATAGATTAGAGCGTGAACATACAGTACTTGCACTACAATTTCGTGGATTAAAATTTTATTTCGAGTGCCACAAGTATTTCAAATATGATATCAAAAAAAAAAAGTGTTAAAAGATGTAGCTTGCAGTTGTTAAAAATATGCTTTTTATCTTCTACAAAATAAAAAAAAATCTATATTATATCTTTAAAATATAAATGCCACTAATGTTCATTCCGTAAATCATCTACGCAAATATAAAAATCATAATACAAATAAGCTTTGCATAAAAAAAACGTCAACGAAGTTTTTTATTGCGTTCAATTATTATAAATACGGATGTAAACCCACTTTTCCCTCATTTTTTTTATCGTGCTATACACTATTTCCATAGATTATTCATGCACGCATTAGTCACTTAGACGCTTTAATGGGTTTTTTCCCGTTCTAAAGTGAAATGTGTCACCAAACGAAGATATGTTTAAGGTTTATTTCATAAAAAAAAATTAGAAAAGATCAGCAAATGGATCATTTGTTGAAGTATTTTTACTAGGAGTTGATTGCTGTTGAACTGGAGACTGCGTAGGGGCTGAACCAAACAAGTCATTTGTAAAATCGTTCATAAGATTTTGCTGTTGATGTTGTTGCTGTTGAGGAGAGGAGACATATGTTTGTACACCAGGATTGGAGGGTGCGTTGAATAAGTTCATAATATCGTCAATGTTATTGTTATTGTTAGGTCGAGGGGATGGGCTGGCCTTTGATTCAGTATTTCCAACGGACAGTAAATCGCTAAATGATCCTTGCTGTTGATGCTCTGCCATGATCGGAGAGGCCGGTGTTTCAGTAGGTGCGTCCCAGTCCAAATCAAGTAAGTTTCCAATGTCATTGTTTTTGATAGCTTCCTGAATCATAGGCGGAGGTGCATTTATATCATCGTCTTCAGTATGACTAAATAAATGAATACAAATAAATTAGGTCAGAACTTTTGATATGAGACAAACACGTACTCTGCTGTAGACTTGTTGACATTATCTGCGCCGAATTTCTTTCCTGCAATAAAAGTTTCAGCTGGCTTATGATAGACAGAAGCCAGAGTACCGATATCATACAATAAAGTCTCAAGTAATGCTGGCGAAACGCCATCATTCTCACCGGCAATAGGAGGCTTCTCAGATAAAACAACAGCCTATACATAAATATATATATATACAGATATGTGTATACAATCAGCTACTTGTTGTGCTACATTAAAAGATCTGCTCTTGTCATACCTTGGCAGCCTGTGGATCAGTTGATAACAGTCTCCAGTAAACATAAGCTCTGTCACGAATATCTGCGTTATCACATTCAGTTGTAGCAGTTTGTAAAATACGTTGGACTAAATCTTGATTCTCATTAGGCTTTTTCAAAAATAATTTGACCGTTGCAGTCAGGAGTTGTAGTTGGACCTAAAAAAAGCATCAGAATCCTGGCATATGTTCAATAATTAGATCTTACTTGAGGGTTTTCTTCTTTGAAGTTCTCCAAAAAGATATTTATAAGGTCGTCAGCATTATCAATTCTCTCAGCATATTCTCCGATAATCCAAATTAATGAGCCCTTAGCCTCAGGCTCATCCAAAGCCTCGAGGTTTTCACATAAAGTAGGAATAATACCTTCGTATTTATGGGGATATTTACGGAATATGTCCTATTTTTACAAAGAAAGCCAGAAATATTAACAATCTCAAGAAGAAACAGTTTACGCAAGATCATTACCTTAATAACAACCACAGCTTCCTGAACTACGTAACTAACACCTGTATTAATTAAATCCAATAAGACATTGATGCAACGTTCGGCAGCTTCATCAATTTTAATCGCACAGCGACCAATAGCATGGACGGATTTACGGACAAAATCCACATCAACTTCATTGGCATACCTGTTTCAAATAAAAATGAACCTGTTACAATGCTTTCACCAAAATTCAGATCTACAAACTTACTCTTTCAATTCGCTAAGCAATTGATCCACGTTTCTGTCATTACATAATTTAATCATGATTTCAAGCTTTTCTAACTTAACGTATGGTGGGTCGTTGTATTTGCAGAAAAATACACGAATTTCATTACTCAAAACTTCGGGGCGTTTTTGAAGAATAAGACTAATATTACGTAAGGCAATATATTGAACTTCAGGAGGACTTGAAAGTAAAGTGACTATAGTGGGTATTAGAAAACCTTTGAATTATATCATACTTTGGAGTTTTATAGCCTACCTAAAGGAGGGGCCATTTTTCTACACATTGACTTGATAAACGATTCTTCTTTAATATATCTCATATTAATCATTAAAACCTAAATTGAAAAGTCAATGTTTATTGATTTCGTCCTAGAAAGTAATAAAAAAAAATTACCTTGATGGCAGATAATACAACAGCTCCATTAGCATGTTGTAGTCTGGGCATAACTCTATCACAAATACTTTCGGCTTCCTTAGATCCTGATACTTTATAATCACCTATAGCTGTCAAAATAGCGATCTGTCCCCATCTATACCTCATTTTAATAGCTGCTATATAAAAGAAATGACAGTCTCACACTTACTCGGTACATTCATTAAGGGCATGTAATAACTTGTTTGAGGTATTAGTATCGATTTCGAAGATACACTTGTCAGAGGCTTCGTTGATATCAGTTAAGGCAATAACTGCATTTGCGACAACCATAGGATTGACATCAGATACCATTTCCAACACAGAATTGACAAAATCTTGTTCCATGGCTAATTCTGGGTTAAGATCATATAACTTTGCAACGCAAACAGCCGCTGTTTTTCTAACGTAAGGGTTTTCATCCTATTGAAAATAACTTACGCGATTTAATAACATTAATAACTATGGAGGCAAAAGCTCTTACCTTAAGACATTTACGAAGAGGCTCGGTAAGATAATCGATAATTTTGTCTACTCTCAAACAGCCCATGGTGCGGATAGCAAGAGCTCTGATCAATGGGTTTGGGTCATCAGAATCCTAACACATGATATGAATTACAGTGCAAATTTTCTTTCGGTATTTCGTCGTATACCTTGACAAATGTATTAACAGCCAAAATAACTAACTCGGGTTGCGTCTTTGCATAATTCATAAGATAAAGGTAAACCAATTTTTTCAATTCTAGATCTTCTGTTTGCATGTTTTTGAGAACATCTGGAAAGAGCCCACTGACATCCTTTCCAACCGTCATATTTGCAATAACTTTTTTAACAGCATCTTTTCGATGATGACGGTACTCGCTGTTCAATTCAGATTTAAGTTCATAGTTTTCGCCTACAGATGGTATATATTTATTATTGCAATTCTTCTGGGTAACACTTCAAAACATTACACCGAAATTTGCCCCCTTTCCCCTCTTTTTGTCAGTTGTTATGTTACTTCAACTTTACCTCTTTTATTGGTGGTAAAAAACTTTGGTCTGCTTAGCGACATTTCAGATTATCTCGTTGAAGAAAGGAAGTAAAAGTATATGTTGCTTCAAGAAGGGGAGACGAAAGGCGGCCGGAGTTGCAAACACAGGTCATATTTTACTGTAGTCAAAGACGTCACGAACGAGCACACAGACAACAAATCCTTGTATCCTTTTAAGCAAATGCTACCAACTTTTCTAGAATAATATTAAGTATTAAAGTGCTAACCAGTTGCGCTTACTATTTAATTTTTTCTTTTAAATGTAAATGGTAAATATCAATAAAAATGGCTGGAATATTCATATAATGAATCCATACTCTTGTAAAGTGATATTTACACTATTAATCGCTGAGTATGTACCCAGTTAGATTGACATCTACACTGGATCCAACTCTATGAGCGGATTTAAGCGAACAAATTCATTACAATAAAGTTATAGGGATACGAGAAAAAGTGTTTAATTAATAAATTTTCAATCATGCTCCTCTTGATTATCCGTCTGTTGATGTCGTGGTGGCGTGTAATAATTCAAGCATAGATCCACCGGATTAATATAAAGTTCAGGATGTATAGCGTCTATAGGCATCGATGGAATGTTGTTCATTAAAAATGGGATCATGCTTCTGTTGATATTATTATTAATAAAAAAGGGGGATTCAACTTGATATGGCTGGTAATAAAAAAAGTTCTGCCATTGTGACTGATTCAAATTATGCATGTTTCTAGTTCCCCTAAAGTCATTTGCTTCATTATGTTCATTGAGATGAAAGTAGTTATTCATGTTGTTATATATATTAATGCTATACTGCTGATTATTGTGAAAG
Organism: Mucor mucedo; assembly: GCF_025094135.1. NCBI lineage: Eukaryota > Fungi > Mucoromycota > Mucoromycetes > Mucorales > Mucoraceae > Mucor > Mucor mucedo. The sequence continues at coordinate 56,307 of NW_026252338.1, read as the reverse complement.
CCACCATCATATTGATTAAAGATATTATTCTGAAAAAATATAGGGTCTGCTCTATGTAAAAGTTGAGTAGTCGACGGAGCCTGTATAATCAAATTGCTAGTATCGTAGCTTAAATCGAACCCTTCATCGTCCAAAGCAATTTCTGGCTGATTTAATGTATAATAATTAGGTTGACTACTGCTACTGCTATTATCGCCATGATACATTTCATCTTGGAGATCATCATCATAGTTTTCAGAGCTTGTTTCATTTTCCTCGTCGATATAGTTGTCATCGTCTTTTATAGCACATTTAACGCGAAGCTTGCCCTTTGCGTTCTCTTCTTTTCTCGTTTTTTCCTTTCTCTTATTTTTTGCTCTACGGTTTTGGAACCATGTTGTAACAATTTTTCGAGGTGTTTTGATAATATCTGCTATTGTCTGGATTTTGTCCTGGTTTGGACTCGGATTTTTGTCATATTCTCCCTCTAAAATTTTGGTTTCATCCGCTGTAAACCTACGCCTACGCTTGATCTTTGGTACCCATGAATCATCTGCATAGTCATAGCTTCTAGAAGAAGATCTGGAGTTTTTTTCGGTATTATTATCACTCATAAGAATAAATGGTTCATAGAAAGAAATAATACAAAAATAGTGAAAAGAGAGTACGATATCTATCTTCATCTCTTACAACCTGTCTCTCTCTGTCTTTTTTTAGCTAATTTCTTTTTAGTTATTTGGTGATAGAATACCGTTGATTATAATATCACTATATGTATATTCGACTGTTTTGCATATTTATTTCCTGGTGATGCATAATTTTTCTTCCTTTCGCTGATATTTATCAAGCACCTTCCACGTATACTTGTAAAGGAATGTGATAGAATACGCTAAAAAGGGTTGCTGCATCTCTATTAAGATAACTTTTCTAAACATCCCAATTGTCCTAATTACTTTTCTGTTGGCATCATGTGCAAAACAAAAACAGGTATTGTGACCTTATCAAAGTAATAAGTAATTCGAGCTCTTGATATTTTAACTAATAAAAAAAATCCAGACACAAACCCTTGATCTGCAGCATAAATTTCCTATAATTCCCACACAAGAGAGGTGATCCACATACTCGGTACGACATGTTAATTAAAGAGAGTTTAGCTTTAAAAAATAACGGGATGCGGCCTCATTATCCCTTATAAAAAATATCAAATATGGTACATAATGGTGGATTGACTCGAAAAGTTATTTTAAATAATACATTGTAATTCCGTATTTATGTAAATATACTACGCGTTGCATTTGATCTTTGGACTTTAGTTTCTTATTAGTCTTATATTTGTTTTATTTAAAAAAGAATACAAAAAGTTATGTAGAAGAAAGGGGCAACGTTGACTGTGGTATTGATGGCCCTAGCTTGTTTTTGTCGTGATGATGAAGGTGGTGCTTTTTAACTCTCACATCCAAAACCCTTTTTCTAATATGATGTAGCACACTCGCCCAAATCCATGAAAAAAAAAGCAGATACGTTCCCAAGACAAGTCCAAGCATAAAGAGGCAGATGTATATACAGGTTTCCCCAACCCACTTGGGTGCCTGCTTCGATTTTAGACAATCCAATTGAAGATACAAAATATTAGAAATCATTATTAATGTTCTATCTAAACCGATCACCAGACATACACCAACGATGTAAACAAGTCCTAAAAGAGCTTCTCCAGCAAGCCCCGTTGCAAAATGAACTATATTTAGCCATTCTACAATCTGCGTCATTTCATGATCCTGCCACGTCTCATCTCCATCCAATTTTGGTCCTATTTCACTTCCTAATCCAATTTCATCTAAAGCTCGCCCCAAATGTGATAGTCCAAATACTAGTCCAACTGCCGAAGCAAGACTTAGGAGATGGCATAAAAGGCACAAAAACTGTGAGAAAAAATGGATATACCAGCTTGACTGATAAATATAATTACACATGCTGCATATGTAATCAGAGCCGTATTTTTTTAAGCAGATTGGATGTGCTCGGTTTAGACAAGGGCAAATAAAAACTAAATCTGGCTGTGTTCGATGAATCAAATAAGGACCAATACCTCTCTCCGACGAAGGGGTGTTGCGGTTGCCACATAGCTTGCATTTGCGATGATGGTGATGTCGATGATGAATAAGTCTATTTTGATGTTGTTTGTTAATAGTCTGGTGTATATTTTCACGCTCTATGTCAATAGTCAACGATCCAGCCATTTGATTGTTATTAGCATTATTTTTAGGTTTGGTGTAAGGCGGAGGATAATATAAAGTAGAAGTAGAGGGTGCGTCGATCATGTATTTTGGAAAATGGAAACATAAGAGATACAGAGAAAAATATAATGAAAGAAAGAGACACCATGATGCAGTTACTTTTATTTCTTCTTTTTTTGTTGTTATAAGGAGACTCTATTATTTGCTGATCAAAATAAAAGAAGGAGGTTATTCACCCCCTTGGAAAGAATACTCTTGCATAATAAAATGACCTCCGTCATACTACCAAGACATATTTGAAATTGTGATATTTTAAAGAGATATGTTTATTTATTTATTAAACTTTATACATGCGCAGTCAGTGCCGAATTCCATTTTTGCGATAAAGAACTTGGCAACTTCTTTTTTTTGTCAACTATTCAAATTATGTTAGTTAAGAAAAATAAAAATAAAATTGTATGACCTAAATGTTTTAATATTACCAAACAAGTAGTACACCATGGTCTCAAATTTCCTGTTTCCAAATCTTCGGCAACCGTTGCTCCAGAATCCAATATTTTAGAGCACCCATCACATGCTAAGCATTTTTTATGCCATCTTGCAGCTTTAGGACCTGGAATTTCTTCGTGTACAGAAACAATACGTTGACTACAGCCAGGACAATCTCGTACCACACCAAATCGAGGTAACGGACGACCACGAGAGCTCATTAAAGTGGAGGCTTTTATAGATCCGTTATTGACGGGTGGTGACGATATTACTTGCCGATTGCTGCTAAAAGGGGATGACAAAAGGTTATTTGATGAAGGGCTTTTACAACGATTGATATTCCCCAGGGACACCGAAGGACTATACGGCTTCGTTATTGGGGAGTTTATAGCAACTGTTTGTGGTTGAGGAACAATCTTCATATGTTTCGACAGAAATTCTTTATCATTCGGTAGTTTTTCATTGGTGCAGTGCTGACAAAATGACCCATCTAAATCAATATATATTGATGCCGGATTTAGTATTTTTTGGCAACCTGTACATCTGAAACACTATAATGATATTTTTTAACATTTGTTACTTAGCCTAAATAATATATATATCTACCCTAGGATGTAATACGGCGGAGTGTATTGCAATATAAGTGTCTGTCAGCGAGTGCGAACATCTGGAGCAGGATTGATTGACTTGCGTCGAAGGAGCACACTAAACATATACACGAGAGTAAACAGAAAGTTGGATAAAAGAAATATGTATTTAATGTACTTACGTTAGGATGATATACTCTCTTGTATGGATCAATAAAAAAAGATGTGTCTTCAAAAGGCAAGGTACAACCATTACATTTGAGACATTTCCAGTGGTATCTAACCTGTGTATCTGGTAGACGAACGGTTTTTCCTGATAACTTTTTATAACATTCGCCACAGCTGTTTTCAGCGATAGTAGAAAATCTTCTTGAGGGTGATGGTGTTACACTATTCTTAGAAGGAGCTACTCTTCTACTGTCTAAAAGATTATTGAAGGGTTTAGTGATACGCTTTAGAATAGGCGTGCTTGTTCGCTGGGAGAATGGTGAGCATGCTGAACGAGATTCTTCTTTGACTTCTTCTTCAACAGGAGATGTTAAATTATCCAAGCCTATGACGCTACCCAAGTACCTATAAGAAAGACTTTTTGTGAGAATATACACTAAAGCCTACGGATAATGTATTACCTAGATTGCCATCGATCAACAGCAGGGCTTGCTATAATCATCGGAAATTTACAAAAATCAGGGGCCACTTTAAGTTTATACATGTAAAAAAAAAAATCCTTACATTGAAAATTGAATCCACACTTGTTACACTTGTCATTAAAACACAGTTCTCCACATCGACAAAAAGGCATTTGTTTTAAAGTTTGTTTATATTTATAGATCTAAATAAATGAGAAATAGACAGGAAAGAAAATATATTTATACACAAATTCTGGGAGTTGTAAACTGTTAAGGGAAAAAAAGAGTAATTTGAAGGGAATATAAGAATAAAGTATTTATACGAAGTATATCATAGAATGCCTCATGCTTTCCTTATTTTCCGAAATAGTATAGAAAGATAAACCAGTTTTTATTATTATTTATTCCATTTTTCGCTATATAATTTTAATTTTACTAGATTTTTGTCGATCGTTCTTTTGAGCGGTAGTAACTAGGTCAAGCTTAGATATAGTCAGGTATCACAAATGTATCTAAAAGTGACGATGGTGGTCTCAGTATTTCTTTCTGCAGAGACGCTTCATAAAACCAAACTGTATCTGGTTGCTGTCTTGCTAATGCTTTAAATAAGGCTTTGCATCCATCGACTAGCTGCTCATGAACTAAGCTACCATTGTAAAAATAATTCGATTCCTCCAATATATCCTTTATAACGGGCTGATTCATGGGAACATGAATAGCTATACGGGTCAACGTCTTTAAAAGACATAGTTGTGTACGGTGATAGAGTGAATACACAGAATAATCCGTTAATGTATTGGCCGAAGCTGCAGTTATGCCCTTTTTCAATAATACTTTGAACCGAGGCCAAAGGTCGTCTACAAATTTCCTTGATAAGAAATCTGTCGAGACTTCCGATATTCTTTCAATGAGATGAGCTGCGTGAAGTACTACATAATTCTGTGAATCATTAAATCTATTGATAATGGAGGGCCATATGAGATAAATCAACTGATTTAATTCTTGCGGATGTTTTGATAGAATGGAGACACCAGACGTAAGTAAAATAAGCATTTGTGATCGAAGTTGAGGCGACGATGCTGTCAAGAAATGGCTTGATTTATCCATGATTTCCTTTGCCATAGATTCTTCTCTATTCAACGGGACCTTTGTTTCTTCTGTTGGCTCTTCTTCTTCTTTGGGCAAATCTATGGGAATTCGATCCTTAATGGCCTGTTCTAATGTTACTTCATCATGCTGTCCTTTTTCTTGTCTGCCCAAAAAGTATTTTCCGATTTCTTCCATTGTTTCGTGTTCTTTATCCTCATTTCCAAACATGTCTTGTTTCTTTTCAATGAATGCTTCAATTTCTGGAGAAACAATTCTTTTTAGTTCTTTTTTGGATTCGTCTTGACTAATTGAAGTTGTCGTGTCTTTGGGCAAATTCCTTTCCATAGTCTTAATAATTTCGAAAAGTACGCTACAAAGCTGTATACATAGCCAATCGTTTGTGCTGTAGCGTTCTAAAGCGTCGTATATTTCCAAGACTGAGTCATCCAAATAAAAGAGACTGTCATGTCCACCAACATGAATTAGAGCTTTCAGTACCAATGGAACTCGTGCGTTTTCACTAAGAACAGAGATGTGCTGAGAAATCGCATTAATGATGTAGTCAATGTTTTGAATGGCAAGTTCTTGGGCACTATCCAAACCACAAATCAGTGCTATGGAGTCCAAAGTGATTAATGCATATGTATGAATAAACACGTTGGATGATCCTAGGTGTGCCAATAAAGGATATAGAACAGTAATCAGCTGGTCTTCCAAGTATTCTTGTTCCAAAATAGATGCAGCCAATCCTACAATCTGTAATCCGAAACACACAGTTAAGATATTTCCACTTTCTTTATCTAAATCAAAGGCGTTCTTAGTTAACGCGGTGGTGATTCTGTTTGTCAAGGTTGCATTTTTTAGTATGTCCATTATATCTTCCAGAACATTCAATGTGATCATTGTTAGTTGTGTTTTGGCATCCGTAATTTCGCTGGTATCGTCTGTGTTCTTGATCCATTGATCTATATCCATTTCTGTATCGAGATCCAAAGCAAAGGCACCTGATAACAACGAATGTATGATGTACACAGCCTGTGGATCGTTCGATGCCTGATTGTCCACTGATAAATATCTCATATAATGTTGAATCCAGCTTTTCAAATCGCAATATTTTCCAATCACATTCATCACTCTTGTAATTTTTGTATTCGTCACGTCTGTTACTAAGTGCTTAAACCGGATTTTCGGGAATATAGGTGTCACTTTTGTCCCCTCAGAGTCTAACTCGATAAAGGTATCCGCTTTCTTCTGTTCCAGTATATGTAAGCTGTCCTTATCAACCTCTAACGCTGTCATCCAACCATCAGAAGATCGGCCAAGAACAGTTGATAGAACGCTTGACGATTGATCTTTCAAAAGGAGGATTAAACCTGTGATGAGAGACATGGCATTTACCTTTTCACCCTCATCTTTTGAGATCACATACTGGGGAAATTTCATCATCCATTCATATAAATCGTCTTTTAAAACAGGCATAATTGTGTCTTTGAAGGTAGGATTTGCGATCAAGATCTGCATTCTGTTTTTACAGTCTTTGGAAACTTCGTCGTAAGCATCGTCCATGTGAAGGACCATGATTTCCACAAGCGGTTGAATACAGTTATCTAATGTACGAGCACAGTTCGAAAGCAATTTATCTGCGAATCTGACAAATTCCAGTCTTGTTCTCCAATCGGGGTATAGTCGTATTTTCAAGATTTGACTCATCACATTAAGAAGGCTTTGCTTTGTTTTGTTATACCATGCCTTGTTCATCAATTTGGTGACGACCTGTTCTTTTACGTCTGTCTTTGTCTGCTGTGCTAAAATACCCTCGAATGATGTTAAATCTACCAGTGTATCATTAAATGAATCACATAAGACTGTTTGAATCAGATCTCCTAGCACTCTTAGGCTACTACAGATTACTTTGTGGTTTTCCTTCTCGGCTTTCTGGGATATAGTTTTGCATAATTTTGATACAATTCCGGGTAAAAGGACTGCCAGTGTATCCACTCGTTCTATATTCGCATGCAAAATTTGAGATAACACATCGAGAGTCTCGAGTCGTAGTTGGATATAGGGTGCGCTTTGAATGATTTCCAAAAATAAGGTGATACATTCGGATGCGATTGTCAGGAACTTGTAACTTTCGAGAGGATATTTAGTTGGGTCATATTTATACTTCTTGGGTAAAATAGCCGAAACACATTTGACAGCCTGGTATTGTACTTCTTCAGAAAGTTGGCCTTGAGGTCGTTTCAATAAGTGCAAAAGTAAATTAAGATATTCTTCTATAAATGTCGGTGGCATCCAAATTTTTACTGTGGTATGTGTCAGAAGAAAGTGCATAATTTTTAGATACAACTCGATGACTATTTCATATCCATGTTTTTCCTCGGTTGTCATTGCTTTGTAAACCTCATTTAGACGTATAATAAGGGCATTGGTATTGGTCATGTCTAATATGGCGATGGGGTCTTCAATAGATTCTAATTTCACAAGCAACGCTTGTAGTATTTCCGACACATGTTTAACATTGGCTCTTGTTAATTTTGGTGAGTATGGCACCAGAGAGTCGAGGATCGGCTTTAGTTTTGCGAATTGAAGTTTACGCAATCCGTGAATATCTGTCATTTGTAAAGAAAAATAAAAGAAGTCGAAAAAGATAGTCCTGCACTCACAGACGAAATACTTGCTGGGATTGTTTTCATGAGCCAAATTTCTATTCACTTCGTCTACGTACAGCCGAACGACGCAGTTAATTTTTAATCAGTTGCATTATAGTATTCACCAGGAGATAATATGCAAGATTTTAAGACATAGACAATGACTTGAATTACATAGTTTACTTGTTATTAAAATTAATATGGCTCGTCTTACGGGCAGATACGTTAAGAGTATAAGTGCTAATTAACATCCAAAATAAGTACACGTGTCTAATGCTATACAACTATTGCTATTTTTGCTACTGATAATGGATCGAATGAAAACCTTTCGTCTCCCTAAAGGTCCTTTGTATTATGTGCTGATTGATGTAGTAACGATTTCGCTGGCTGATCTGAGTATTTACAGAAAAAATTGTGACACTTGATTTGGTCTTCAAAGACTTAATTACGTTTTTGGAGCACATTTTAACCACACAGACTTAATCATTTCATATAAATTTGCAGCACATGTAAACTTCTTTTTCGAATGGAGACGTCATTACAGCTTAGAGTATGCTGTTTTGCGGCGCAACTCTGAATTTGGAGGAGAAGACAAACAGCCATCCAGTAATATGCGATTCTATAATGACAAAACACTTTAAGGACACTCTCTTTGTATCTAAATATCCGTTTTGATATTAATTTTGATTCGTCCAAAAAACATTGTCTGAATTTGAAGTAGGAACTGTACAAACAAATTTCTTTTTTTTTTTTCCTTCGCCAACGCATTTATCCTTTTTACCCAAATTTCATCGAGTTATTTTCTTAAATTACTCGAAAGTCTCAATTATTCATCGTGGCTCATTCTCAAGATAAAAAGATAGTTAACCCTCCGTGGTAATATATAGAGACTGACCACATTATAACATCCGTTTTGATAATCCCTTATTTAATTTTTTTGATAGGTCTATGGCTGCAAAAACTAATAATCTGCAGCACCACCAACAACCTCAACAGCAGGAATGGCAACAGTACCCTCCGTACTCTGTAGCTCCTCCCGTTATTGCTTCTTCTTCTGCTTCTGTTGGCCAAACCCCAGAACAACAATATGCTTCTTATTATCAGCAATACCCTGCTCAAACACCAGAGCAACAAGCTTATTATCATCAATATTATTCTCAGCAGCAGCAACAACAACAACAACAATATAATCCACTCCCTCCTGGTGTAGAAACTGCACCAGGTGTAAATCAACCCACCGCTCCTCCAGGCACAGGTAATTATGAGCATAACTATTCTCAATATAACGGTTACTATGCACAGCCTCAAGCTGCTTATAATCAACCTCACGTAAGTACTACTCATCAGGCCCGGCCTCCTCCTCCTCCTCCTCCACAACAGCAACAACAGCAGCACTATCCTCCTCCTCAGCAACAGAGTACCTATTATGCACAGCCAGCTAGTTATGATGCATCTAGGTATCCTGCTACGCAAACCACGTACCAAGCAGCACCCGTTGTAAATAGTAAGTATCATTTTATTTATTTATTGGAAAGATTTATTGAAGAAAAAAAAAAAATTTAGAACCAGGCTTTTCTAATCCTCCTCCATGGTCCAAAAAACCTGCTGAACATAAACCTCCACCACCAACCACTGCTTATCAACCTCCACCTCCACCTCCTGTACCTGTCGATACTAGAACCACCGAAGAAAAGATCAATGAAAAAAATGCAATGGCTTCCGAATCTTGGCCTCCTTCTTTACAGTAAAGCTGTGATGTATATCCATGTTTTATGCCTTGACTAAATTTTTTTTTTATAGACAATATGTTCAAGATGTATTCTCCAATTGTCTACCTAATAAGAGAGACCAAGCTGAATTGCAATTACGTAATTTGATCATGGAAAGTCATCGTGCAGGTACACTCATGACGACAGACTGGAGTGAAATGGATTTACCCAGGTAAGAAAGAATCATGGATTCAATATAAGCATGAACCATAACCTTGATTATATATGAACAGTGCGTGTAAACCTCAGAAAAAGAAAAAGAAAGGGTAAATAAAGAAAGAAAGAAGTCTATAAAATACAGTGATTCTAACTGCCGCCCAATTCCTCAATGAAATAGTAAAAAGAATGTTTTGCTTGCTAAAAATAATCAATTACAGCAAGGTCATCAACCGTCTGCGGAAGAGGAAGCAAAAAGGTTAAGACGTCTGAGGCGATTTGAGGAAGATGCTGCCCAATTTAAAGCTGATAATGTGTCTACACCAATGCAACTCATGAGCTTGGTACGTGATCCCCCCCCCCCTTGTTTCTTTAATTACTAATACATGTCATAGGACGGTAATGACTTTAATTATACTGTTGTAGGTACTTCCAAGAAGCTTGAAAAGCAATACCTTAGATTGACATCCGTATGTTATCGTATCTTATATCTTATACCACCTATCGCATCAAAATGTTAACATTTTTTAAACATGTTTAGGCTCCTGATCCTGCAACGGTTAGACCATTACCTGTATTAAAACAGACCTTGAATTTATTAAAGGAAAAGTGGAGCGCAGAACAAAACTATACTTACATTTGCGATCAGTTTAAATCATTGCGTCAAGATCTAACAGTGAGTTTCAGAAATAACTCAAACTTGTTTTTTTTAGGTTTTTTTTTTACTGAGCTTTTTTCTTTTGTAGATCCAAAGAATTAAAAACGATTTTACGGTTCAAGTATATGAGATTCATGCACGTATAGCTTTAGAAAAGGTAAACACAAATTTACTATATTTGAATAAGGGGCTGTAGCTGATGAAAAAGTATTTGACAGGGCGATTTGGGAGAGTATAACCAGTGCCAAACTCAGTTAAAGGGACTGTATAATAGTGGCATTCCTGGTAACGTGATGGAATTTACAGCTTATCGTATTCTATACTTTCTGCACACTCAGAATTGGGCAGGTAAAAAGAAAGAGAGAGAAAAAAAAAAAATAAGGTAGGATAGGGTGACTGATTAAAATAATGAAATAGATGTAAATTCAACCATGGCCGAGTTAACAGCGGAACAAAAAGCGGATCCATCTGTTCAACACGCTTTAAATGTACGTTCTTCCCTCGCCACTGGTAATTTCCATCGATTCTTTATTCTTTATAAATCAGCACCCAACATGGGGGGATATCTGATCGATCAATTCTGCGAAAGAGTGCGTGTTCAATCGCTCATTATTCTATGCAAAGCGTATGTACTCTCCTATCTCTTCTTTTTTTTTTTTAAAAAAAAAAAAATGTATGTGATGTATGTGATGTACTGATCGTGTTACAATAGTTGTCGTCCAGATCTTGCTTTAGATTTCATTCAGAATGAATTAGGTTTCGATTCTGAGGATGAATTTTTAAAGTTTCTCACTGAACAAAAAGCAAAGATTTACAAGGCCGGTAACAGTAAATTATTAGATACTAGATTGGCACTTGTCGGATTAACAGAAAGTTTAAAAAAATATAAGAAGATCGATATTAAAGGACAGGTTTAGATAGTCAACACCCCTCTTTGTCTTCTTTTTTTTTTACGTGATCCATTTTAATGTAACATATAAGAAATAATAAAAATATACCTTTATTTTATCTGTCACTATTTTTCTTTCTATGCATTGAAATTACATACCACGGCATATGTCTGATCATCAATAACAGCTTCGACTCGAAGTTCTACTTCACCGAAATACATCTATCAGAAAGAAAAGGGTTAAAAATGAACAAAATGATATTAACCACAGTACAATTTTACCTTGATTGTTAAAGGTACAGGGTCGCCCTTCTTGACATTAGGTAATGGAGGCATTGGAATTTCAAAATCGAAGACCTTGCGGATATTTGTAGTGTGATTTGAGATTGTGTATCTTGGCTCAGTATCACTTTCAGAGGCAAAAAAAGTACAAGCAGTATGACTAGGGTAGTAAGTGATATAATTACGCGAGATACAACTATCGATATCTAATTTATGACACGCTTATTAGCAAAAGATATAGTGATAAATCCTTATTTTATGTATGATGTCCTTACCAAGAGGTTTTCCTCGCTCCACATAAGTCGAAAATCTATTATCACATCGAATACTTCCATCAGGTCTAATAATTTTGTATTCGGGAGGATCCAAGATAGGATCAAACAGATTGGTGATCTCGATACCGTACCAACATCTTGGAACACGGGTAGCAATTTTAGAAGGGTGCATACCAAAGTACACGGCACCGCGAGCAACTGCCATTTCAGGACGATCTGGCTGAACGATACGAATATTTTCGGGAGAAAACTCCTTTTCCATTTGGCTGTAAAGATATGAGGAGGAACCAAAACCGCCGACCATGAAAATAGCCTTCAAACTGGTTGTTTCCTTTTGAAGTTCACGGCAGAGATCCACTACTTCGCTAATAACAGGATCAAACACATGTTTCTTTAACTCCTCTTTTGTAAATGTCATGTGTCCTTCGTCTAATCCAATTGAAGGCTCTGTTTTTGTGACCAGGTCAAAGCCCATAGAAATATCAGCATAGAGGTCATCCGTACCGTCAAATAATGGTTTTAGATTATCTAACAGTCTTTCGATTTAATACTACAACAAATGCAACTTTTTTGTGTTCTTACCAACAAAAACATCCATCATATGATCTAAAGGGGCATCTGGGATCTCGATATTTCCGTTTGGGGATCTGCGGATGACCTTCTTCAACTTTTTTCTCAAATGCTTTCTAAAGTTTCTGTCAATAAATGTCGACCCGCAAGACTTTCCTAATCCCTTTGTACTCTCTCTGAACTTTCTATTTCCAGCCGCATCCATCTCAACGCGAAAGACAATCAAATCCACAGTACCACCTATATTTTCTGTCAGAACAACATCTTGTATGAAGCTCATTTTTCTTTTTTTACCTCCTGCATCGCAAATCATAAATTCATCACCGTGGGCCATATTAAACTTATCACAAGTTCTTTCGCAGTAAAGAGCTGCAGCTTCGGGCTCGGAAATCAACATCAATCGATCACGGTGATCGGCAGCACTGATGATACCTGCTTGAATAGCAGCCTCTCTCATGATTTGCTTTGATTTATCAGACCACATGGCTGGAACCTACGTAAACATATTTAGCTTTAATCCTGAACTCTGGTGGGGCCATATTGTTTCAACATACAGTAAGACAGAATCGAGCCTGTTTTTCAAAATTGTTGTGGAAACCCTTTTTGGCCATATCAATCTTTACGTAACCAAAAAACTTTGATAGATAATCTATCAAAAAGAGAGAATTAGGTCTATATAATACTTCTTCACCATCCTTGAATAAACACACAATACCTGCAATAATATCCGTTGCCGTCAAGTTCAAAGGTAGCTGTCTCACAACTCCTTCAAGATTGTCGTCCAGATATAATTTGAATTGCTGCAAAATTGTGATGTTTGGGTATTTGGATTTTCCGGCTTTTGCTGATCTACCCCATTGAATAAGTTTCTACACGAAAAAAAAAACAACTACGATAAGTACGATATATTTTGTTCTTCGTTTACCTTGCTTAGCTTACATTATCATCTCTGTTGTATAGCTTGAAGAAAAGGAAAGGGAATTAGCTCCCCAAAATTGTCGGTATATGTTTTAAAAACACTTACACAGATCGTGGGACACTAATAAATTGAATGTAAGTGTATTTATTTCACAACAAGATTCTTTTGGGTGCTATGCGGGTTGTTTTTTACCTTCGGATAACTGTAATCAGGTTGGCCTGGCCTACATTAGTTGCTTAAGTGTTAAACAAATAGAACAAAGGAATCAGTAGATAACTCACCATTTACTAATGTCGGTAATCTCCTTGTCATTCATATAACCATAGGAACTTCCACTGTATGTGGTACCTGAAATAAACAAAGTCAGCGCGTTGGTAAAATCCTCATAAAATAAAATAGGGACTTACCGAAATCGATGCCAATGACAATAGGGTAATCTTTATCAGGAAAGGGAGTTACCATGACCGAATATTACTTTTTCCAAAGGAATAAGAATAAAAAGAAAGAAAGAAAGAAAAAACATGTTCTGTGTACCCGTATTTATTTAGCCACAGCCACAGTGTTACTAAGCCTTTGCGGCACCATTATATCAAAATAATAAACATACTTTTCTTGACTTTGCTTGTTTCAAGCGATTATCCGAAACAAAGGATTTGTAAAAAGGAAGAGAGCACAATTAAAAGTAGCCACCATAAAATCTTTCGATTTTATGAAGTTTTACGTGTGTTTCTTTTTCGTTCACTTCATTTGCTTGTTTCACAGGATTTAGCAGTTGCCCGACGCTTTCGCCATATTTGGACAGACTGAAGAATTATAAATGAGAAGCCTTCTAAGTAGTAAGAATAAATAGATACATCAACGCGCACAATAATCACGGGGGTGGAGGATAGAGGTAATAAAAGGTAATCGCATTTTCAAATTTTGAGGTATCCCCTGCGTGCTTTGGCCAGTTTTATGCCTTTTAAAGGAAAAATAAAATAAAATAAAAATTTAATGATCTGATATGATATTTTAGATAACTCTGAGCATACTCTTGTTTTAAAAGGCTTTACAGAAACGATGAGTTACTATATAAATATTAAAACTGCATATCAAGTGATAAAAAGGGACAAAACAAAAAGAGAAATTGATTTTCTATGCATCTTTTTTTTTCTCATTATGGGAATGTGTAAACGCTTTCAGAGCATGTTTTCCACTAAAAAGCAGTATAAAAAAAGTCCTGAATCCAAAGTTTCACTTTCAATAAGCATGATCTGCAATGCGTCAATCATAAAAAAACGGTCATGTTCAATAAACTCTGGATTTTAAGTTGATAATTGGGCGCCGATAGTCGTAGATATGTATGCAACATGATTAGTTATCTGTCTTTTTTCATTTTCATTTATTTATTAAATAATTTTTTTTGGAAATCCCCTGCTTGCGCCGACAGGGAACCGCTGAAGATACCCGAAGATACCCCCAGAAGCCCACCGGCGACCCGCACAGGAGACCTCAAGGTATACCCCACAAGTGAGAGCAACCCAAAAGCCCCAGACCCAATATGAAGATAAGAAAAGAAGAAAAAAACGAAAATGGAGTGAAAATTGGCCTGCTTTTATACTTTTCCTGTGACTTTTTCTTGGCTGTCCATGACTTTCCATGACTTGACGTTTCAACAAAGCTCACGCCTTTCCTTATTTGGTACAGCCATATCATCTAACTTATCCTCTGTGGATGACGATTATTTAAGCGTCTTAAAGACTTCTAAGGAAATTTTGCCAGATATACAGAGGATTAGTGTAAAAAAAATGACGAGTGAAGACTATGAAACATTATGGATTTACAATCATATCTGTTCTACCTTTGGAGACATTCTATCATCATTGTCAGTTTGGATATTAGGAATTCAGCAACCCCTTGGTGCAGTGGAAATCCTAGAAAATTTCACACGTCAGATACCCATTATAAGACATCTCAAAGTCAAAATCGGCAAGATCTATCTAGTAAACAAGGTGATCTATATTGAACTTCCACATTTCCTCAAAATCAATAAAAAGTTAGAAACTCTAGAAATCATTTACTACCGGACAGCAGTACCCAACAGTATTATGTTTAAATCCTCTTACACATTAAAGCATTTGAAATTGACAGCTTCGAGAGTGGATCTTCATTGTATCAATTATATCATGCATGCAAAACCAGTTTTGGATAAACTTGTTTTCAATTGTCATTGACTGACTAGTAAATTGCCAGAGAATTTTAAAATTGAAGAACTATTTGATACCTTCCAGATGTATCGCATCAGACTTTATAGTGTTGTTGTCGATTTAAAATACAAAGCTGCTACTTTGAAGTTTAGCAGAGAGATAGAAGATTTTAACGCAGAAGAGTAGGAAGATGGGCCTAAAGCTAGGCGGAGACGTAATTGAGCAAGTAGTTAACAGACTTGACAGAGTAGTTTTCCATTGTCGCACTTTTTTAGACGAGTCTCTATCAAGTTCATTACACATTTACAAAACATTATTTCAAAGAGCAGGTTTAAGTTTGTGTTTCCCGTTTGGGCTTAACAACCTTCTCTATCTCTTCTCATTTAGCTTAAAATAAACGGTAGTGTACGTCATTCGAACAACTGATTATTATTAAAAACATACTATATTAAATACATTACGGGCTAATAAGATTACTTAAATAAAGGGGATTTTATCAAGGTCTAAATCATCAATATCTGGATTAAATAAATCATCTTCTTCTTCCTCCTGTTCTGGGCTTGATTTTTCATCCGGCTTAGCTTGAGATCTCCTTGAAAACACACCTCCTATGACTTTTCTCATAATGCTAGGAGACGAAAGTTTTTGCGTTGAAGGTGGTGGTAGATTTAATGCTTCTTCGGTTGGATGATGTGTGGGTAAAGAGGCAGGTAAAGATCTTACGGATGCAACGTCACTATTTGTCTCATCTTCTTCAGCAGTGCTATCCAATATAGGAGAGTTAAGACTTGTAGATGAAAGAACCTTCTTTAGCGGTAAAATGACAGCTGTGGGTTTCTTTGTGGATGAGGCAGATGTGACCGAAGAGACAGAAGATGACCTTGAGGGACGTGCATATGAAGCATTGGAGGATCGTCTTGAAGTAAAACTACTAAGTAAGCCTCGTCTAGGTGGTGTATAACCCACCACGGATTCCCTAGGAAGACTGGATGGATCTGGCTTGATTGGTTTGGGTTTCGGAGAGGTAGGTATAGGGCTTTCGTCTTCCAATTCGGGTATCTCAATATTGGCTATGGGTGCCTTCCAATAATTATAATCGTTGAATTCTTCATTGATGGTTTTGTTGATGGGAGGGAAAATTTGATCAACTAGATCATTTAAATAAACATAGGAAGATCTGAAGCCTGTTACTAATTCCAGTTTGACATTTCCTTGTGGGTCAATGGTAAAAATACGCGAAGAAGGCACATTGACACTACGATAAGATATGGCGTCGGTGATTCGGTTGCCAAACCCGGCATAAAAAGGATCCCTCCCACCAAATAATCGTTGGATATCTTTTAGACAGGCCATTTTAAACATTTCTGGCTTTCGAATGATAACTTCTCGATGCAATGAAGTGAAAAGACGATCGGGAGACATGATGACAGGTCCATCAGGTAATTGATAATGACCTTGTAGAATCTTTTTGAGATAATCTCGTGTATAGTCTGCTTGTCCAATAGCACGACTTGTTAAGTACAAAAATTGATATCCGTTGTTAGCAATATCCGTGTAAAGTTGAGCAACGCCTGCATGTGTCCAGTCTTTACCAATCATTGTCATTAAATGGCCCATAGCATCTGATTTTGTAATTGTTCCGTCAATATCTGAAATTACCACCTGAATGTCATAGTCCCAGAAGAAAACTTTGGCCACACAGGTTGCGGTGCCTTGATATGCAGAATTGACCGAAAAACTAATTGTATTTACGCCTTTTTTTAAGTTTAAATTCTTTAATTGATCTGATGTCAATCGAAGCGTCTTTGCATACATTTTACGCTTTACAAAAATATCATTTTCAGGACCATCAGGAGACCAGCCCACAGATGTAGCCTTTGTTGTAGTTGTGAAGGTGGTTCGTTCTCCTTCTGAATCTTTTTCATGTAAGGTTGGTTCTGATGAGTCTTCAACTGAAGGTATAGGATCTGCCGATGAAGATCGACTTAACCATTGCCTCCACCCACGTCCATAAGAGTAGGTCTCTCTGTTATCGGACACTTTGTTTGATATGGTCTTATCGTCTTCCAAAGGTTGTTTAAACACAAGTAAAGATGTAAATAATGAATTGGTATGAACTGCAGCAAAATAATGGTTGTCGTAACGAAATACCAATCTTGGATCATTCAAGATACTAGGATTATATACAAAGTCTTGGTAGCTCAATTGCTTGTCCTTGAACAACAAATTGTTTTCATCCTCGTCGTATCCAAATGCCGTGAATCCACATAAACTCATTTCGATACGATATGATTGACCTGATATTAATTGAACAGTTTTATCATCATGTGTTGTTGGTACGACTTGTTCATCAGCATGTGTTTTGCCCCAACCCCAAGTGGACTTTTTTTGTATATCCTCGGGTAAATTTTCTGTATCAGCGTGAACTTTCTCTTCCTCTAAAGCTTCTCTTTCCTTTTTTCCTGTCTTGTAACCCGACATATCTAAAACGATGGATTCTGTTTCTCCGTGTATGGCCTCTGTAGGTTTGTTGATGGTGGTGGCGCTGGTGACGGTGGGAGATGATTCCTGTGCTGATAAATCGAAATTGGGATCCTGTGCAAATGTGTGTGTGACATCCATCCACTGACTCGCAATATCACCGTTTAAAGGTCTCACAATAAATCTTTCTTTTGCGATGGTTGTGGTTGTAATGGGTTCAGGCACTTCACGTTCAAGCATTGTGGAGCCATCATCCATGGTGTAAATTGTGTTTTTTGTATCCTTGGTTTCTTCTTCTTTGTATACTTTAGTTACCACCTTATCCATGTGTTCATCAATAATCATTTTCGGTGATTGTAGTTCAGGTGGTGTATGATCTTTTACTTTGTCATCCTCCTCCTCGTCATCTTCAAAATTATCATTTGGCGGTATGACATCTATATAAAAGTTAGCTTCCTAATATTTACTACTATGAAAGATTTATAATTACCTTTTGAATCTTTTCTCTCGCTAATATCGAGAAATGGAGGTTCCTTTGAGAGATAATAAGATTATGCGTGCGTGAGTTCGTAAGTCCTTGAAAAAAAAGAAGTGGGGTTACCTCAATATCGGATCTATTATCCGGTGAAGCTTGTAATAATGGGGAAGTTTGAAATTCTTCTGGTACTTGATGATCTGTTTCAAAGACAAAAAATGCTTCGCCAGCTTCACCCACTTTCATCAGATAGGGAACTTTTTCATCATTGACATGTATTTCAACCTATTGTAAAAAAATAAATAGCATGATTAAATAGATGGTCTTCCCCATTGAAAATGACAAACCCCGACATAAATGCAATTTTTACCCAAAAGCTGTCATTTTTTTGTTATTGCTTAAACAAACCTTTTTTTCCTGTGGTAAAAGAACTGATAATTTTCCAAATCGAACGTGAAAAGGTGAACTAGCAAGATCTCCGTCCTTTTGTTCAACCACAATAATGTCAATGGCACCAGATAATGTTGCAGGATTTATGTCATTGTAAAAACTGTTTAACGATGAAATGAGGTTGCCAATTCTTCCGACATAGTCCATGCTTTTTTTTATATATAAATATTTTGAAAGTGGTGTGCTGAAAGGTAAAACAAGTAGAAAAGAAGTGCTTGGCCTCTTTAAATTGTGGGAGACTTTTTATATTCTGGCAATTAGGTATTACCTTTTTTACCCAGTCAAAAAAAAACGAGGAGGCCGAATTTCCAATCCAGATATCCAATCAAATATGGCGGCAACCATAAATCTAAATCTTCAAAAGGAGGTAGGCACAGCGACAAATAGATCAACCTTGAAGGCGTTAATCACATCCATCGCTGCCGAAATTAAACATACGTATAATAAAGGGTAATTTTTACTACTAAGTAGATAGAAGGATAGATATTAAAGAGATGAGAGGTCATTTTAGACATCAGAAGAAGAAGGATCAAATTCGATTGGTGAGGAAGCCTTTCCTGAGAGATGACAAAGAGGGTCAATGACTTTAAGTTCTTCTTTAATGGCATGTCTCGCTAATAAATCCAATTCTTTGGTAACCATTGTCACAATTTTCTATCGAAAAGATTAGCATTGGGGAGAATGTGTATGATTTCCTTATTACCTTAAACTTTCCATCACATTTGAGAACCAGCTCAAAATAAGCTTGCGTACAAATAGGGCCTTCAGTGCCAACAAGTAATTTATAATACGCCTCTGCCATTATATCAATCAAAGTAAAAAACGTTTCAAAATAATCCATTTCAAAAGGCTGTACATACAAAGTTAGTTATCGGTCATTTGCATTGAGAGAAACAACAAACTTACGATATGAGGTAAAATCAAATATCCATACTCTCCTGTATTATCTGAAAAGCTATGATCATCCTTTGATTTCGCCTTTCTAAAGATATTTTTCTATTTTTTTTGTTTGTCAACGCTGTTATCATGAATGAGATTATAATTTTACCATCTTTTGTTTCGAATCATCACTAGTATGTCTTTCGAATTCGGTCATGATTTGACCTAGTGCCTTGATATAATCGATTGGATTTGTGATATCTAAAATAGCGCCCAATGATAAACCCAGTGCATAAAAGTTGTATGTTCTAATTTAAAAGGCAACCACGATTTAGAAGGGTAGGTATGTCATCTTGTGTGTTTCTTCATTGGAATTACCTTTTAGCCATTTTGGAATTAGGGTACATTCCAGATAAACTTTCCCTTGTTAACAAAATCGTGTTAAACCAATGTGTGTTTCCCTCGTGGGCCTTTCTGATATATTTAATTGTAGCCACTCGTTTCGAAACTAATTCTGCAAGGTATTCATAAAGTCCTGGATGAAGTGCATGTCCAGTGGTATTTCCTGCATTAGGTGGGTATACTGGTGCTGTCATGGACATGATGGTCGATTATAATCCGTTTTGCAGAGAAAATAAATAAAAGAGGAAAAACATACAAAATTATATATTGGATTTTATAAATTCCAAATTGCTGACGTAAATTTGTTTTTATCAGGAAAAGTATTGCCATACTAGTACACACCCATTTGGATTATCTGATAAAATGTATAGTTATAAAGCGTATATCTTTCTTCTTTGGAACATGTTTAAGAAAATGCATCAGTTTGCAAAAACGATAAATAATTTTTTCCCTCACTATCCTTTAGATGATGGACCATGCATTTGGAAGGATTTACCTTTTTATAGTCGTAAGCATATATCTGACAATAACAACGATACAAACGATGTAAATGTTACTGATTATAATTCTAGTGTATGAGTCTATCTTTTTGGTTTGTGAAAATCCGTTGATTTTTCTTGTCAATCAACTCATATTATTATATTACGTTTTAAAAAAAAGTCCTATCTGTACCAGTCCAATACACGATGAGACATGTATTTAAATTTATGTTCTTTGATAGGCTTCACTTCATCAATCCATACATGATTTATGAGAAAAATGCATCTGTTAACAGCGTGGTTTCCTTTGATTATGGTATACTCAAAATAAAATTCTGCGTCCCTGATATTTTGACAGTATGGAGTGAATCGATTGATTAAAGTGCGAGTATCGTTTGCAAAATAAGATGAATTATAATAATCCCTTTTTTTATATATTTAGGATGAGCTTTTTAACGTTTTTAAAATTATCCATAATGTGTTCAATAGTGTCGATGTTAATTAGCTCTCCATTCAGTTTGATTGTGCTCACAGATTTGCATGACGTATTGTTAAACCAATGTGGAGATGCTTGTTGGATGTTAAAAGCAGAGGTTTCTGAATAATTAAACATCGTCTTCAGATTTTTGATACATGATTCCATTAGAATGTTAATATCAACAACATCACCCCCTGTGAGTCGTAAGCTCAGATTCATCAACTTAGGAAATTGGGAAGCATAGATGATTAATTTTTCGTAGGTTTCACACATATAGTTACTGTGATCATAGTTTGTCTCTTTAAAAAACTCATAGCTCTCTGCTTTACGTAATGCTCATGACCGCAGAACTGGGTAAGCATCCTTTCCGTTGTCAGTTATATGGAGTCAAGTTATAGTGGCCCGAAAAAGAAACTTGATGTGCAAGTGTATTTTCGTATTTTTGGTTGGAAAAATAGCGGACAGTAAACACTTCTGTATTGAATGGCTGGTAAATTTGTTGTCTCATTAAGAAGTGAAAATAAACACCCGTCTCCTTCTCTTTTGGTATCAATATGAAGCGACTTTAGGTTATTGCAGAAACACAATATTGACTTGAACTTACTTATGTGTAAACTTACATATACTCCTGCGTTTGTGCGTATGGTCTGAATTTTATTTGCTATTTGGGGATACCTTAACAAGTCATTCTAGAGGTAAGTCTTGTTAGTCATCTTAGTAACACGAACCCTGTTTGAGAATAAAGTTTTTTATAATTTCAGTTGCTTGGAAACCAACCCTTTTTTAACTATTCCGTCATCTTAAACTTCAATTTGAATGAGTCGTGCACCTCATAGATTGGATAGAGAGATATAAAAGATAATACTAGATCAAACGTATGCTCTTTTGCGATATACTTCGTGCCCACCGAAATTAGAAAAAAAATAACTGAAGGCTAGTATATACTAACAGGATTAGGAACTTCTAGAAATCAGTATATCAGAAACACAAGGTAGTTAACCAGTATACTAGAGACTTAAAAATGATTTATAATTCAGCTTTTACAAAGGACAGATGAGATATTAATATGTATACTTCAGGTTCTGTGACATTTCCATCAAAGTTAAAAAAACATATAGTAGGTTCTGCGGAGATGCATGAAAAGCTGGTAGTAATCCTATTAAATTTTGAATATACACAAAGCGTTACCCCACTCTTCCATATTAGCTTCTGAATATCGTATAAAATAAGGTTTAGTCTCAATATCGCAATAAAAAAAAACGATGAAAAGAAGGAGACTGCTTGTTAAAGGATAATGGTTGTCTAAATTTTCTGGTCTGGACGGATCAAAAATATGATCAAATTGTTTTACAAGTGCCAAAAAAAAAGATGCTGAGATGTTGCTTGGGACGTTACACAATAAAGAAATTCATGCGTTTGCAAAGGTTTTTTTTCTCTTTTTTTTTCTGAGCACCAAAAAGCTTTTTTATTGAGATTATTTAAACAAAAAATTATTAGAAAATCCCTACAAAAGTAAAATATTAAAGAACATGGAGTCGGATACATGCCTAATTTCTTACTAAACGTGGTATTGTTATTCACAGGGGATAAATTAGATAAGTCATGGAAAGTCATGGAAAGTCATGGACAGTCAAGAAAAAGTCACAGGAAAATGTCGTACACAAAAATTTTGGCCTTTGAAAAGTATAAAAGCAGGCCAATTTTCACTCCATTTTCGTTTTTTTCTTCTTTTCTTCTCTTCATATTGGGTCTGGGGCTTTTGGGTTGCTCTCACTTGTGGGGGTATACCTTGAGGTCTCCTGTGCGGGTCGACAGTGGGCTTCTGGGGGTATCTTCGGGTATTTTCAGCGGTTCCCTGTTGGCACAAGCAGGGGATTTCTAATAATTATATTCAATAAATAAATGAAAATGAAAAAAGGCGGATAACTAATCATATCTACAATTATCAAATAACAAGTAATTTAAATCCAGAACTTATTAAACATGACCGTTTTTTTATAACTGACGCATTGCAGATCATGTTTGTTGAAAGTAAAAACCTTGAATTCAGAACTTTTGCTATACTGTTTTATAGTGGAAAAAATTCTCTGAAAGCGTTTACACACTCATATGATGAGAAGAAGGTGCATAGAAAATCAGCTTCTTTTTTTGTTTTTGTCCATTTTTATCACTTGATATGCCGTTTTCGATTGATTTTTTCATTTAGTAAGCTGTCGTTTCCGTACGGCCTTTCAAGTCAGGAATATGCTCAGAAATATCTAAAAAATTATATTGGATTATTGAGTTTTGATTTTAAGTTTTTTTCGAAAGACCCAAAATTGACCAAAACACAAAAAAAGGTACGGCGCATGATTCGGAGATTAAATCAAGAACTTCTTTCTGGTAAATGGCAGCCAGAAAGGGTCTAATACTTCATTGCTGTAACGGTTATACATTTGTATATGTTTCTTTCTGCACAACTTTTCCTATTAAATTTATTGTGAAGAGTCTAAAAATATGAATTACACGGGTACGCAATACCGTTGTTGTATGAGACCCCTCACCATCTTTTTGTAATGTTCTCTAACCTGTATTTACACAATTGTGTGTGTCGATTTTTTAATTCGGTGAAAACAATAATGTCAGTCATACGTGTGTTGTAGGGAAGGGAAGGAGGGTGTTCACTAAATTCCATGATGGGTTGTGTGATTTTTATATAAGTTACAAAGCTTAAAAAAACATGAGGAAAAAGGTATAAAAGGACACCTTTTTTTCCTTCGCAAAGTTTTATTTTCTTTTTCTCTTTCTTCATAAAAAATTACTTTGAGATTAGATTATACATTTATTGTGGTCACTGGCAGTAGTTGCTATGTCTAGTTTTGGAGCTTCTGTCCGGGAAGTCAGTCTTGTAGAGAGGCATTGTCTCCCAATGGGGAGGGCGCGGCCTCCGTTTTTTTAATATCAATGAAAATGAATTGTTGCCCATATTCTTTTATGTATTATTTACAATCTTATGGTCACGTCATGACGCTGTTACTTTTTATTCAAATATTTTCTTTTAAATGAAGAACCGATTTTTAATACTTGACGTTTTTCAAAGGTACGAAAGGCCTCAAGTAAAGAGGCAAAGATGATTGTGCTATCCATTTACGCAAATTATACAAAGCGGCCTTCAAATGTTTATGTGTTGTGTGCATGAAAAGATGCCCTTTTCATTTCAAGGCATTATTCAATTGCTGATTCTCAAGAACATGAAGAAGGAACAAAACACGTCTTTGAGCTATACCGTTGATTTGTCATAGTGGTACGTAGTAAAGTTACCAAATACAACTAATTTATTGATACGATGGTTTGTGGCGAAAAAAGTTATACTTTATTTCTGCTTTCAGGATTGCAGAATATATCAAAAAAACCCTTCAAGTCTTGTCACTTGGTGAACGTACTTTAAAGTACGTCGTGTTACATGAATCATGGCGCAATCCTGCATTCTGATTTTTTTAAGCCTGATATTTTACAGTCGGTAAGGTACTTGTCCCTCTTGCTATAATATACGCACTAGTAATGCAAACAAGATGTGCTTTTTGTTCTATTATCATATGCCACCGATTGCCACCTACATGTCTTTCAAGCTGCCGGGTTTAAGTTCACATTTTCTCATGGCTTAAGCTGGTACTAATCCTGTTTGTGGGATATCAGACGGTTGCTAAAGCTATTAGACAAGTACAACATTTCTATCAAATATTGAGAATGGCAAGCGACAATTTGGATCTTTTGTACAACAAATAAAAAAAGGGACGTATATGATGACTTAAAAGGGAATATATTAAATGTTCCTTCCAGCCCCATAAGCTCATCCCACAAGTGAATAAGCGGGGGAATCGCGAAAAGATCCGGTAAAAAAATGGTCACAATTGTGAGTTTGGGGGTGGGTTGTTTTAACCGAATTCTCCTGGGTTTTCCAGCTGTTGTTAAAGGAATATTTGTTTTTTTTTTATTTATTTTCTTCTTCTTTATCTTTTTTAATTTATAGACCATGTCCGCTGCCATTAGACGTCAAGTTATGAGAGGTATTACCTCTACCGCTCGTATGAGTGCTACTAGAGCTACTCCTACTCTTGTCAAACAGGTTGCTGCACGCGCTTTCACCTCTACCAGGTAAAAAAACCCGAGACTTTGTCAACACTTTCCTTTCTTTACTAATCTACACGGTAGTGCACCCAAGTTCATTGCTCTTCGTACTTTGGCTAACCAAGTTTCTGGCAAGGACTCCAGACTTTATAGCTCTGCTGGTAAGGCTTTTTTGTTAGACAGCAGAAGAAAAGAAAAGAGCTTAACCTTCAATTGATATGTGTACTTTATTAGCTTTCCCCGCTCATAATGTGATTGCTATGCCTGCTTTGTCTCCTACGTAAGTTTATAAAAAGTTCAATGTTTTATGAGACTTATTTTTGAAAGGGATATAGTATGACTGCTGGTGGTATTGGTGTATGGAATAAGAAGGTTGGAGATGAGATTCAACCCGGTGATGTTTTAGTAGAAATCGAGACTGATAAGGCTCAAATGGATTTTGAATGTCAAGAGGAAGGTTTCCTTGCAAAGATCTTGGTTGATTCTGGAGCCAAGGATATCAGTGTTGGTCAGGTAAAAGATGGATTCTATGAGAAGCGCGTACATTTTTACTAAGTAGAATATTATAGCCTATTGCTGTCTTGGTCGAAAATGAATCTGATGTTGCTGCTTTCGAGAACTTTTCTCTCGACGATGCTGCTGCACCTGCCTCTGCACCTGCTGCTGCTGAGCCTGCTGCTGCTGAGCCTGTCAAAGAAGAAGCCAAGACTGAAAGTGCTCCTACCGAGTCCAAGTCTGAAGCTACTTCCTCTCACGGTGGTCGTGTCTTGGCCAGTCCTCTGGCTAGAGTAAGTTTAGACTGATTTTATATAGATAAAATATATATTAATATTTAAAGAGTAGAAGATTGCCGATGAACGTGGACTCGATATCTCCCTTGTCAAGGGTACCGGTCATTCTGGTATTGTTACCAAGGACGACGTGGAAGGTTACAAGGGTAAAGTTTATTTATGACAGCATCAAAAAGTGTCTGTGTGTATTAAGTTATTTGTAAATAGCTCCTGCCCCTGCTGCTGCTGGTGCTCCTGCTCCTGCTAGTGCTAGTACCTCTGCACCTGCACCTGCCCAAATCCCCAGTGCTTATGCTCCTCAAGGAGTTTCTGGAGCTGCATACACGGATATTCCTACCACCAGCATGAGAAAGATCATTGCTTCTCGTTTGACCGAATCCAAGCAAAGTGTTCCTCACTACTATGTGACAGTAGAGATTAACATGGATAAGACCAACAAGTTACGTGAAGTACTCAACAAGTCTGCCGAAGGAAAGTATAAGCTCTCGGTCAATGATTTTGTGATTAAGGCATCTGCACTTGCTTTGAAGCAAGTTCCCGAGGTCAATGCGGCATGGCAAGGTGATTTCATCCGTCAATACAATTCAGCGGATATTTGTGTTGCTGTTGCTACACCCAGTGGATTGATTACACCTATTGTGGGATCTGCCGAGACAAAGGGACTTTCGAGCATCAGTTCTCAAGTGAAAGATATGGCTAAACGTGCTCGTGATGGTAAACTTTCTCCTGCTGAATACCAAGGTGGATCCTTCACTATTTCCAACTTGGGTATGTTTGGCGTAAAGAACTTTACTGCGATTATCAACCCTCCTCAATCCTGTATTTTGGCTGTCGGAGGAGCTCAACAAAAGGTTGTTGCTGATGAGACTACTGAAAGTGGATTTGCAGTTCGTGATGTTATGGAGGTTACTTTAAGTGCTGATCATCGTGTTGTGGATGGTGCTGTTAGTGCTACTTGGTTACAATCCTTCAAGGGTTTCATGGAGAACCCTCTCAAGATGATGTTGTAAGCTAGAAAAGAAAGTAAAAAAATAAATAAAGATAAAAGTGTCTTATTTCACTATCCCCACCCTTTCAACATCTCTCTATACACCCCCTCCCCTTTTCATCCCCCCACACATATATTTTTAAATAAAGTTGAACTTGTTTATCATAATCCTGCCCCTTTTTCATCTCAGAGTGTATACAGGGTCAATTTCCATGTGTTTCTGAAAGAAGCACCATGGTTAATCACGAGAAATCTTGCTTAATCTTGCAATTGAAAAAAAAGTTCACATATGGGGCATATGCACTATTTTTTTACACCACCAAAAAGGTTATTTTGATTTAATCCATCACCACCACTGGTTTCTCCCGGATGTGATTATAGGTGACAGCAGGTGAATATGCAGTTCTGGCTCTTAAATAAGCGTGTGTGATTTTACTTTTTTTTTATCACCCGTCCCTTATTATTATTTTCTCTCTCTCTCTTTCTTTTAATTATAACAATTTTTTTTACAGTAAAAAAAGCTGAAGACTCGTCTTTGGTTTACGTTTTAAAAAAAAAAAAATTGTGGATACAGAGTTTTTTTAATAATAATGATGGAAATGAGCTGCGATGTACAAGCTAGTTTGCCAACAAAAGCAGCAGGACTATCGGAAACTTCTTCCATAGGAGGAGGAGGCGATGCAGTAAATATGTTGTTGGCCAGATTAGATGAAGGAACACAAACAATCATCAATTTACGTTCTATCTTGACGTTGAAGACAGCGGAATTAAACGAACTGTTGGCACAACTAGAACTGACCAATCAAGCCATTACTACTGTAGAATCCACCACGACACAAATTGAAAGCATGTTGCGCGATTTTGGTTTATCACCCGATAAAGAATCTCTATTAATGAATGCCGAGGCATCGCTTGATTCCGCCATCAAGTCGGCTACTAGTATTTATCCCTTGCAGTTAAAACAACCATTGATTCGCCGTCCTTCTTCTGCCAGTACCAACAGCAGTAGTGCTGTGGATGTGAATGAAAAACGACTTGTAATTGATCCGCCCCTCCCCTTGATATGATCATACAAACTAAACCCCTTCTTTTTTATTTATATATCAGAGTAATGCTAGATTGTTTACGACAAGAATCCGATATAAACCCGATACAAAGCATATCTTGAGAAAATTAAATGATTTATTACGAGATTTGGAATTAGATTCGGGAAAATTCTTTGCTAGTATTGGCACCACCGGTAACTTTTTTTTCCTAGCAATCAGCAACAACACACGCTCATTCTCTCTTTTTTTATATATAATAGATGATTTTGAAGTGTTACAAAAAGCATATGTTGATCTGGATATTGCTAAAACCATCTCACTTTCTGCAAAGAGTAATATGAAGAGACGAAACATCCTGCTTCGAAGTGCTAGACGTAGAAATAAACTGGATGAGATTCAAGTGGTAAAACGTGTATTTAATTTAAAAATAAGCTTTTGTTTTGTTGCTAAATCTGTTCATGTATAGCTCGGTGATAAAATCCGTGAAGGAGTTTTCCTTTGGATGACTTACACGAGAAATACTCCTTTATTAGTGAATGGCGAGGATATCATCACTGTATTGGATCGTGAAGATACATTGCTTTCAAAGAATGTAAGTGAAAAGTATATATGTATATATGAATCATGTGCTGATTACTTGATATAAAAAAAGCAACCTATTCCCTCATCTCGAGTTTCATATGACGGAAGAGTCAATAGCGGTACAGGTATTACATTGACACCTTCCACCTCTTCCCAAACAACAAGAACAGCTTCAGTCAGACACAGTTTATCATCCACATCCAATACCACCAACAATGAGAGTCCTCCTACACCTGTCAAGAAGACACATAGTCGTAATTCGTCCATTGTCTCTGCTGACTCGTTCCCACCCGTCAATACCAAACGATTCTCTCACAATCGTACACCTTCTTCAGTTATAGCGATGGATTCCATGATTCCACCTGTACCTCCTCTTCCTTTAACACTCCCTGTGGCCCCAGTGACCAGTACTGTGAATAATAAGAAACTTTATCGACAATCAGCAGGACCTCGTCTGACACAGGTGAAGGCAAATGTTGGTTTACCACGTGTGCGTACCACATCCATCACACAACAGCAACAACAAAAGTCATCCTCTACACCACCACGCGAATCACCTATCCTTTCTGCTAGTATGAAACCCACGAGTTCAGCAGCAGCAACAATATCTAATCGACAATCAGCCATTCCTTTACCCCCTTCACAAGTTACATCAACACCCACCACATCAACAGCGACATCAGCAGCAGCAGTAGCAGCAGCAGCAGCAGCAGCGGTTACATCGCCTGACAGTACCAAGAAATCTCTATTAAAACCACCTACGCAACGTGGACCTGGTTCCACTCTGAGATTAAGAAGTATGTTGGCCAAACGAGGTCAACCCTTACCACCTATGCCAGCTAGGAAAAATGGCAACAATAACACCGATTAACTCATTCCACACATATATAATTTAATATTTTCTTTTAAGCCCCTCCCCCTTTTTCTTTATAAGCCTATAACCCAAACACACACACACAAGCATTTTTTTTAAAACCCTCTTCTTTTTATCAATAATAATAATTTTATTAAAACGAAAGTAAATTATTCAAAAGAATAAATTTAAGCTCTGGAAGCTTCAAAGATAGCCTTGGCATCAGCAATCTTAGCAGCCTTTTGCTTGTTGTTAAGAGCAATGAGACGACGGTAAGGCTTAGCGGGCTTACCCTTCTTCTCAGCGAGTTGAGCAGCGGGGTTAGCACGGATAGCCTCATGAGCTTCAGTGTACATATCCTCAACCTTATCAGAGGTGATACCAGCCTTGATGAAAGTAGCGAATTGCTTCTTGTAACGTTCCTCATCTTCTTCTTCGAGGTATTCCATGTACTCAGCAACGTGAACACCATAAATGTAGTTACGGAGAAGTTCATCATCGTTGGTCTTGGTCTCCAAATCGAAACCGGGGAAACGGTTACCGTTGTGGGGGACAAAGATACCACCATCGGAGGCACCCTTCATGGCACCAAAGACACGAGCACCAGTGGAGGTACGAGCAAGACCAACATCGAGGAAGGCCTTGAAAGGACGGGGAGCATCCTCAGCGGCTTCGATCAATTGGACGGTACCATCGGGTTCGGCAAAACCTTCGTACTTGTCAGCAAGACCGAGCTTGGCAAGAGTACGACGAGCAAGGAGAAGACCAGTGGCATAAGCAGAGGCCCAGTTGGTCAAACCACCCTTAACACCATAACGGGGGAGTTCATGGGCATAGGCGGCAGAGAGGACGAAATCACCTTGGAGCTTGGCATAAATGATTTGACAAACAATATCCTTGTTGGTGAAACGAACGACTAATCTGTACTTGGGAGAGTTGTACTTGTTCTTGGCTTGAACAACAAGTCTCTTACGAGCATAGTAATCGGTCTTACCCTCTAATCATCAATTGACGTTAATTGTACATCCCTTTCGAACGTAATTCTTTTTATTTACCTCTTCTTCTACGATACTTGACTTGGTATCTCTTGAAGTAGGCCTTGTTCTTCTGTTGCTTGACGAAAGGCTATCATTTTGGAAAATGTTAGACATTTCGTTTTTATTTTTATTTTTTGATATCTCATGAATCCACATCCATCCATCCATCCGTCCGTCCTCGTATATCATCTATCTCTCCTTTTGTATTGATCGATGGATGTGGTTGCCATTCATATTTTTTTTCTCGTCTTTTCTTACCATTGCGACTGGCTGAAGTGATTAAAGGAAGGTTTCTCATGAGGTCCAGCTTCCACAGTGTATTTGGGCTTTCGGCCCCTCTCAGCTGGGACGCTTACCCGCCGCAAAAAAGCTCGCGCGCACAGTGCGTCGGAACTCTAAGCCCAAAAAAGGAAATAGAGTCACATTCCAGTACCTGATTTTTTTTTGAAGGCCTTTTTTTAGTTTTGGAGTACGATGAATGCTCTTCGTAACTTTTTTTATTGAATTTATTATTATTAAAACACGGGTAGATCATTTACCAAATCTACAATACTGAGCTAGTCAACATTTCGTCTTTAAGGGCTTTGGCGGTCTAATTTTTTATATATGAAAAAAAAAAGATTAGTTATGAGAGCCAAGGTGTTGTAAGTGTTCGTTGTACCTTAACATCGACAAGTTGTTCAACAAGGGTTAATGCGAATAAGAAGGATGTACCTGGTCCACGACTCGTAATGACGTTATCATCCACAACCACTCGTTCCTCAGAATACTTGTAGACTAGTGTAATATTTTAGTGTGTGTATATACGTGTAAATGTGTGTATAGTTTACCATTGACTAATTGCTCCTTGACAGCGCCAGGATAAGAAGTGACAGTATGAGAATGGGGAATACCTGCTGCTTTTGCAACAAGTGTACCAGCACAAATAAATGCCACGATTTTATGATGCTTGTAGAATTCCATGACAAGAGCCTTGGCACCTTCGTGCGCGCTGAGTGTTTTTGCACTACCAGCACCACCAGGGATAATAACTGCATCATAGTCTTCCTGTTATTAAAAGGTGTGAGTGAGTGAGGGGACCTTTTAGGAGGGGGAGGAATTTATTTTGCTTACAGCTTTGAAATGGCTCTCTTCAAAAGTGACATCAGGACAAATCTTGACACCACGACTGCAAGTAGCGTATGCTTGAGTGACTTTTACACTGGCAACCGTAACATCGATTTTGGCACGACGTAAAACATCCACTATTCAAAAAATCTCTTTAACATCGCAATGAAGAAAAAAAATTATTTCATTATTACCCGTGATGGTGAATTCCATTTCTTCAGCTCCTTCAGTTAATAATACAATAGCCTTTTTTCCACTCATTATGATGTTTTTAAAATGAAAAAGCAAACCGTTTTTTTGTTGTTGTCGCGGCGCATACGTCATATTTCCGTTACACGAAACATGGCGCTGGAAAAACGAGCTCAATGTTTCAGCTACTTTAAAATGCAGAAAAAAAGAATGTATGCATTATTGAGTGATGATTTGTTAAGTATCATGGTCCTGCAATCTAATGGTCCTAAAGGTACCCCGAAGATGCGTGTAGCAGCCGTAATGTTGTGTAGACGAGTTCTCTGAGATCTTCCACCTTTGCGAGTGTTGTTGCAGACTTTAATTTTTTTGTCATAATGAGCTGTCCTACGACATTTTTTTTTCTGATGAGTATCGGCAACACATATCTTTATATAAGCATAACGCACTGATTCATATCAATCATTAACTTCCATATTCGCATAATTTAAAGTCTTGATATTAACACTGGAAATTTATTCAAGATCGAAAAATATCAATCATTTGCTTACAAATGCTTGTTTTTTAAGTTGCGAAGGTGGTGGTGAATCATCAGACATTAAGAAAATGGCTTGTTGATTTTTTTTTTTACGGAGAAAGTCTCCCCCTTCCCCCGCCGCGGCTGCTTCGATGTTTTTTTCTGCGCTCAATGCGTTTGGCAATACTTGTACCCCCCATCTGTTTCATGGGATGAGGGTAACCACAGTTCCCCCACACACACCTTATATTATCACTGCCAAACCTTTCAACTAATTTAATGAATGTCAGAAAAGTAAGAGGATTGACCAAATTATGGTTTATAGAGTTTTGTACGTTGTGTCGCAAGAAAAAAAAAGTCTGGGTAACGTTGTAAAGTTTACATTGAGTGTACCAAACAAAAAAATGAGTATGTGCTTACCTAAAATCTATAAGCAATATAAAAAAATCAGCTCTACGTAGGTCAGTAAGCTTTACAGAATCGTATGTAATAAAATAAAACATATAAAAGTATCTTGTCTTACCGTAGCTTAAACCTAGAATCAAAAGTAAAAAAAAAAAAAAAAAAAAAAAAATCATATTCAAGGTAAACCTGAGCGATAGTTATTTATCAGCCATTATGGAGAAATGGTATCTCCATGTGTAACACACTCTAAAATAAATTGACAAGGTGGAGGAGATTAGTCAAGGGAATCTGATTATTTATTCAGACATTCCCTACCCCAACCGTATGGTATCCATAACAACATGCTTTCAAAAGATAGAAGCAGTAGAAGGTGATGGAAGGTTTAGTTTAAAAAACCCGTGGGGCTGTTGTTTTCCCTTTGTTTTTTTATACGTTTACCTCAAAATATTCATGAACAAATCTCTCGCTTGCTCTTTAAGATATGATCTGCAACAGGTGGGTTATTGTTGGGTAAATCCGATATCATTTGGTAACCGCAAAGTGTCCGTGTAACTTTTTCAGCTTCTTTTAGACTTTTTATACCTTGTTAGGAGTTGCAGAAGGTAGGAATTCCAAAAAAAAATAGGTTAGGAAATAAATTACGCGATGTGTTACTAGAAAACAACCCTTTTGTTTGACACGCTTTTAGAGGATGGGTAAAAGTCTCATAAATTCGGATCAGTCATTCAGCGGGGGGATGGGTAATATTTTTTCCTTTTTTACTGGTCTTTATAAAGTAAATACAAGTGGCTTGCATTTAATCAACGTTTTTCTCCGTTCTATTTATCTTTTTTCCTCTTCTTCTTCTTCCTAGTTATTGCATTATTCTTATTAAGTCATATTCAGCTAATCTATATACATATATTTTTTTATCTTTACATTATTATTACACACACCTTCCATATTGAGCACCAATGTACGAAATTGGATACGAAGAAACAAAACCAGAAAGCAAAAAAAGAGTTAGAGCCAGTCAAGCTTGTGTTCACTGCAGAAAGAAGAAGGTAAACACAAAAAAATAAAAATAAAAAAAATGGAGACAAAAAACTAAAAGCCATTGCTAGATCAAATGCGACGAAGCCAGACCCGATTGCACTCAATGCCAGGAAGCCAATGTTGTTTGTGAATACACCGAACCCAAGAAAAGAGGACCCCGAAAGGGATATGTCCAATTATTAGAAGAACGACTTGCCCAAATGGAAAGAAAACTGATGGGTCCTAATTCGGCAGGAATAGGCAATACCAATAACAAACTCCACACAAGTGATGAGGAGAATACCAGCTTTTCATCTGCCTCAGTCCAGGCACATTCTCCCATTCAACTCTATGAAAATCCAGGTAATGACGTGAAAGGAACAAGAAGAATACTGGATTATTAATCTCCCCAACCAAAAAAAAAAAAAAAAAAAAAAAAAAAATATAGAAATTTGCGTAGATCTTCCACCTTTGGATATTGTGAATCATCTTGTGGATTTGTTCTTTAAATATATCAATTCATTATTTCCATTTGTGCACAGACATGTGTTAAAAAAGTCAATCAAGGACGGCACCGTGTCGCGGCCCTTACTATATAGTGTGTTAGCCATTAGTGCAAGGTAATGTTTCTTCCATAAAGCACAAAAAGAACTGACAGATTTCATGTTAAAACTCAGATTTCTTTTATCTTTTTCACATTCAGGTTTTCAGAAAATCCTGCTATTCGTACCAATCCTCCTTATTTAGCAGGAGAGAAATTCGCCGAGAAAGCTCTCTCGTTAGTGGATGCAGAAGTACTGGAGCCAAATCTTGCCAACATTCAATTTTGGGGAATCATGTCGTGCCTTGAATATGGCCATGCGTCGGGATCAAAGTAAAGTCGTTGTGTTTTTTATCCGGCCATTAATTCATCCACTAACTTTTTTTTTTAACTTGTTCAGATCCTGGATTTATGGTGGATTGGCTGTAAGGTAAAAAAAGTGACTCACCATTTTATTTATAGTTCGGGATAGCACATGCTAATTGCATTTAAAAAAATATAGATTTTGTCAGGAATTAGGTTATTATAAGGAAGAAACAATGCGTGTCCCGATACTTGCCGACGATGGATCTATCGATACTGTTGCTATGGCATTACGTCGAAGAGTTTTTTGGAGTTGTTTATCTATTGACAAGTATGGTTATTTTTTATAATATATATGTTGGATATAATCCTAAAATAGTATGATTAGATTATCAAGTGCAGGTACACACCGTCCACAGTGTATTGAAAGATCTGACTGTGATACAAACACAGCAAGTATCTCGGAATGCCTTGTTTTAAGGGATCCCAATTTTCACAAGACAATAGACGATAAATTGATCACAGACGATTCATTGATGGATATTGCTACACATTACATGAGGATTGTGGAATCGTATGGTGAAGTCAACCGATTTATGAACAGAGCCAAATCCAATTCAGCATCCATTGTATGGCCACCTATTGCCGAATTTAGAAACCTCGATATGCAACTTCGTTCATGGAAAGATAATCTGCCGGAGACATTTCAGTTCAACCAAAAGAATTTGGACCATCATCGTAAATTTGCTAGTGGTAATTATCTTAATATTTGGTTATCCAGTCATGCTGTATGGTGTTCGAGTATGATGATTTTGCATCGTGGCAGTTTGGCCTTTAGTGATATTAAATCCACAGACTCGATTGCAGAAGATTTATACAGAAGAATTCAAAAAAGTATCGATACATGTCGCATGTGCGTAGATGCTGCTACGGGAATTTATGGAGCCATTAAAGATCTTTGTGGATTTAATACTTTACCTTATATGGGTTATTCAGCCTATGTATTTGCCACAGTTCTCATGACTTCCACCTTTTCTAGCACACCAGAGTCATGTAGAAAGAGTAGCAGAAGCCTTAAAATTTTGTATGACCTCATCGATGTAAGTCGTTTCTTATTGATACTATATCATGAGTTTATAATAATTTTATAACGTTAGGGACTGCGACCTTATTGGCCAATGTGTGAAAGATTAGCTAATGCAACACGTGAACTTTTGTCTGTTCATCAACGACTCTATCAGGAACAGGGCGTTGAAAATAATGAAGTTCGATACAATACAGAAGTGAAAGTAGCGTATCCTAGCCAAGTCTCGATAAAGTCACGTTCATCAAGTGCACAATCCTCACCCAGTATATCCATGTCGCCACTTAATATGCATCGAACAGAGACACCACCCTTATCCACACTTTTGGGTACAGTAGGATCCGAAGAACCAGGCTGTATATCTCCTTATCCTCAACCTCAACCACAACAACATCGATACAAGACAAATGACTATTATATGCCATCCCCACCTCCTAATACTATGCCCAACTCACAACCTACGCTGTACGATCAACAACAAAGACAGCCACAGTCGACAGCACTGGCATCTACCTATTCAAATTGGAATCGTGGAAACGAGATTGATTTTAATAGTCTGGAATTTTTATACGATACTGGGTTATTTGGACAGGTTGTGTTTGATGCCAATAGTGATCCAGCAACGGGTACAGTGGATGGAAATTATCCACAACAAGCTACATACGAAACCATGATGCCAACATCACAATCCTATATGCCAACTTCAATTCCATCCGCTCCTAATCCTGCTGTATTCCAACCTCTATTGGCTCAGCAACAACAGCAACAACAAAAGCAGCAAGCGTCACCAACATCCTATAATCCTTCAAAGTCATTATGGAATTAGATACATCCCTTCTTCTCTCTTTTTTTTTCTATACTACATATACTCTGTATTCAATTACATTTTCCTTCCTTCTCAACATTATGCATAACCAAGAAAACAAAAAAAAACTTTTTTTAAAATATTATGAATACAAAAATGACATTTTTAAATTCACCATGATTCAAGTAACTCAAATATTTGAAAGGATAATCATTCATTTGCCGCATCAAATACACTTGTATCATTTGTGCGACATGGTAAAATTTTCTATCGCCGAGTGTTAAAGTATCACCAGAAGATGCATGAATAAAGTTTATTTTGGCGGCTAATGATGGATTTTTTTGACAATTTGTAAGCATAGTTGTGTCAAAAACAAAACTGTTTTTCTATTTGTCTTGCATTCATACCTCATGATAAGGTTAACGTGACGGATGATACGACGTAATAGATCAACGAAATATCGTTTTTTTTTTTTTTTTTTTTTTTTTTTTTTTCGTTGTGGGTTTATTAAAGGTACACAGAAACAATAAATGCACGTATGCATAGATAAATAAATACATATGTATATATATAAATGTGCGATTTTACTCGCGAATTGTATCTCTGATCAAGTAAGAAACGGGAGTATGATATTCCGAAGGATCAGATGATGAGGCTGTCGACATTGTATCGTGCCTTACCAAATGAGGTACTGGTGGGTTTTCTTTTTCTCCATCATATGTCAATAGTTTGTCACCGTCATAAGTGCCTACTTTATCGCTGTCATAGCGAATGATTTTCTCACTATCGTTATCCATGGCTTTTTTACCATAGTAAGGCCGCACGGGGTAAGTTTTTTCGCGCACCACACCCCCTCGATTGATAATATCATCAGGGCCAATTTCGTGCGGTGTCTCGACAATAACAGAAGGTGTTGTCCTCAATATTGATCCTCTACTGTTTGGATTACTGTAGCCTACTGTATTTGCATTAGGAGATCTTATCGAAGGTAGTGGTGTGTGCGCTCTATCGAACGTTTGTGGCTCGTCTCTTGTATTTGTTGACTGGTGATCATTATAACCAAATCGGGTTCTGGAACTCATGATTGGTGAACTAATCCTACCATCGGGTTTGTTGTTTCTTGTCAGGTAAGATCTTCGAGGTGTATTATGTTGTAGTGTCTGTGCTTCATCTAATCTTTTCAAGGGTTTTAAGTTTGATGAGTTTGGTACGCCATCATGAAAATGACTGGGCGTTGGTGATCTCGAAGAAGCTAAGCTTATTGTGGACATATTTTGGTAATGGGTACTTGTTAAACTGGCGTTGGACATGGTTCTTGCATGACCTTTTATACTTTCTCGATACGCTGAAAATATATTGTCACAGCCTTTTGTTCCCAAGACAATTGATGCGCTCTGAAGATATGTGTCTTTGAGTTTGATGGCTGATCTAACTCCCTTCATGTTTAACTCTGCTGATATTGTATAAGTGATACCTACAATTTTACCAGCAGTAGGAAAAACAGTCGGCGGAGTGTCTTTAGGTATACTTAGTTCTATATACACTGTCTGAGTGGATGCAATTTGGGTGACATGTAATTCAATTGTTTTGGAATCTAAAATTTTTGTTTCTACGACCCTTTTTTTAATATAAAACGCGTGCATTAGTGCACGTATGGCTTTATAGACGAAGGAATATTACCGTGCAGTATTTGTTCTATGAACATGTCTCACTAAAGAAACTTTGATGGCCTTTTTACTTTTCATGGGAGGAAAGTTATTAATATTACAGTCTAAATTTATATTGCGTCCTATTGTATTTATTTTTAGCAACTATTATTTTTTATTGAAAACTGTGAATGCGTACCTCGGATAAATGCGGACTTTGATACAACTAGATTCCATTCAGTTGTTTTGCTGCCATTTGCAAAACCAAGGTCATTGTTCATATGAATTGGTTTGTTGTAGTGTGGTAAATCAATGTCAATGAGATCGTGTACTCTGATTTCCTCGCTGGTTATTAATTTAGATCCAAAGGTCATATATGGCTGCTTTACTGTTGCCGTTAAAAGGTACTGAATAGTCGCTATTTTATGAATCTATGGATTCAAGTTCTATCAGTATGACCAATGAGGTTTTTTTTTTTTTTTTTTTTTTTTTTGAAGGCTGTTACCTTGGCGTGACTTGGTAGTGGGTTATCTTTGGGTAATTGAAATTGAAAATTATAGGCGTAGGAATGATTTTTTTTGAAAGTCGTATACGACTTTCCATCGGTTGGCGTGGCCAATGTCTCAGTAATGTCTATCAGAACAAATTTTTCTCCGCTTACTTCTGCTGTACCCTTGAAGTTTATAAAAATGGCTTGAACATTTGTAGATCTGTTGAGGTCGAGTTTTATAAAACCTGTGCTTACTGTAAGTACCCCTTTTCGAATAAAAAATAGATTTTCGATATGTACCTTTGATCATATCACCAGGATAATAGCTTTTATCATTTTCCAGAAAAATCGTGAGTTCTTTTGACATTGAATATTAAATGACTGTCTCTAAAAAGAAAATTAAAAAAAGGTGGAACTTAAAGAAAGAAAAGAATTAAAATAGACCTTTTTTTCTTTTTTTTTTTAGAAAAAAAAAAAGGGGTACAAGGCTTTGTTAGGTTGTACCACTAATAGTTTGCATCACAATTATCAAACTTTTCCAAAACATGTGCACGTTAAACTAGTCACATCGTACGATATGTGGCACTATCGATATGAGCTTTGCAGACTTTATTATTTCTATTGTCTCTTCGTAATCTTGTTTTTTACACATAAAAACCTATTCTCTTTCCGCTCAATCATCAGTATTTACACTGTATCAAGATAATAAAACCAAATTGAGTGATATTTAAGTTGGATCAATTTGCCTCATAGTAATTGTGAACGCATGACTAGAGAAACGATCATTTTCTGTAATCCCAACAGCACCATCATGACTTTATTCAGTCATTATTGCCACCCAATTTTCTTTTTTGATTTCGCGACAGACCCGGGCACAATTAGATAAATATAGAAATTAACATTTACAATTGCAGCAATGTTGCTAGGCTCCACTTAAAAAAATAGCTGGAATTCTTGCCACGTGAGCGGAATCAAATGACTGGGCTGTATGAGTAAAATTAACAGGTCTGAATTTTATTTAATGATGTGATTTTATGATTTTGATCCGGGCCGTAAATCACTGCAGTCTAACTTTCGAGTATCTCATCCCCCCTTTTGACAGTTGGATGTTGGTAAATTATGGACATATCTGTTTCAGTCATGTTTGTAAACGAGAGTGGCAATGCACAATACACTTTATCATGATTTGATATTCTTCTTATTAATTGGAAATTGATGTAACCAGTTCGTATATTTCCTGTAGATAGCGTATTTTCCTTTATATCTTATTTTACGCAACCACACTGAGATAAAAAAAAATCATTTACTGTTCAATTCGGTACAAAGTATCTCCTTCGAATATTCTAATACCAACCAATCTGATTCCATTGCCACATAGTTAAATGATGCAATCCGTTTTCCCAAGTTTAAACTAACTGATATTTCCACCGTCTGATTTCCTTTCACAATAATATACAGTTTTAGGATAACGTTTTTGTTGCACTTCCTGTCGAATTTTTTGGTGCTACGTCAATACAAACAGACGGAGTTGTAACATTCATATCAAAATAGATGGGTTGAATTACCTCTCATTAGACTTGTTGGATATCCTGGATTTTAATTCTGAAGAAACGGGGAATGTATTTCGACCGGTTTTTCTGGGTCCAGGTAGACAGGTCGTGTTCAAGGTCGTGGAGGGGTTAGATCGGGAAAAACATAGTATACTTCGGTGTGCTGCTAAGGAGTATTAGCTTTTAACGGGTAGCCCCTTAATACCAAAAAAGGCTGTTGCGGAGAAAGTTAGAGAATTGGGTAGAGGCGATTGGGACTGGGACGTCTACAACAAAAACTGCGGATGTCAATATATATAGACATTACATACATACAACACATTTTCAGTCGCATGAATGTCCTTTTAAATTTTTATGGATTCCGTACAACAAAAGACAGCTTTTTCTATATCAATGAAGACAGCGAGCTGCTGAAACTATGGTGAACATTTTGGTACACAGTACTTTAAAGTATAACAATCGTAAAAGAGACTGGAAGAAAATAAAAAGGCGAAAAAAGGAGAAGTTCAAGAAGAGAGATGCCAAGGTTGATATACCTTTTTCCTCTTGATTTTTTTTTTAGCTTTGTGACTTTTATAAAAGACACACAACCCATCATGTAATTTACTGAACACCCTCCCTCCTTCCCTACAATACACGTATGACTTATATCATTGTTTTCACTGAATTAAAAGTCGACACACACAATTGTGTAAATACAAGTTAGAAAACATTACAAGAGGATGGTGAGGGGTTTCATACAACAACGGTATTGCATACATATCCGTGTAATCAATATTTTTAGACTCTTCCCAATTAATTTAATAGGAAAATGTTTGCAGAAAGAAACATATACAAATGTATAACCGTTACAGCAATGAAGTATTAGACCCTTTCTGGCTGCCATTTACCAGAAAGAAGTTCTTGATTTAATCTCCGAATCATGCGCCGTACCTTTTTTTGTGTTTTGGTCAATTTCGGGTCTTTTGAAAAAAACTTAAAATCAAAACTTAATAATCCAATATAATTTTTTAGATATTTCTGAGCATATTCCTGACTTGAAAGGCCGTACGGAAACGACAGCTTACTAAATGAAAAAATCAATCGAAAACGGCATATCAAGTGATAAAAATGGACAAAAACAAAAAAAGAAGCTGATTTTCTATGCACCTTCTTCTCATCATATGAGTGTGTAAACGCTTTCAGAGAATTTTTTCCACTATAAAACAGTATAGCAAAAGTTCTGAATTCAAGGTTTTTACTTTCAACAAACATGATCTGCAATGCGTCAGTTATAAAAAAACGGTCATGTTTAATAAGTTCTGGATTTAAATTACTTGTTATTTGATAATTGTAGATATGATTAGTTATCCGCCTTTTTTCATTTTCATTTATTTATTGAATATAATTATTAGAAATCCCCTGCTTGTGCCAACAGGGAACCGCTGAAAATACCCGAAGATACCCCCAGAAGCCCACTGTCGACCCGCACAGGAGACCTCAAGGTATACCCCCACAAGTGAGAGCAACCCAAAAGCCCCAGACCCAATATGAAGAGAAGAAAAGAAGAAAAAAACGAAAATGGAGTGAAAATTGGCCTGCTTTTATACTTTTCAAAGGCCAAAATTTTTGTGTACGACACTTTTCCTGTGACTTTTTCTTGAATGTCCATGACTTTCCATGACTTTCCATGACTTGACATTTCGGCGAAGCTTACGTCTTACCTTTTTTGTAAAGCCGGGCCATATGATTTATTCTCTGTGGATAACGATATCGCATCTAATAAGAAATTGGACGTGTATCCGGTTCCATGTTTACTATTTTGTTCGTTTAAAGTGCCTGTCTTGGTTCACGCTGTTTGATTCGGAAATAATCGTACCGAAAGAGCTTTTTGGTGCTTTTCTTTAAAAAAAAAAAAATTGCGCATATACGCCAAGTGCATGAATTTTTTTGCCGTGTAACAGAAGCGAGCTCCCATAATGACGCTCTTTGCCGGTGAATTGTAAAGAGTTAAACTTCCTCAACCATACTTGCCATATTTATGACTGATATCTAGGTTCTTTTCATTAGGATTATACACAAAGAAAAATAATCATACTGTCGTTATTCATGATGATGACTGTATTGATTTGTTATTGTGGAAGCCGTTGATGATGTATACTCTCTGCCTTGCTTTTTCTAGAAACCAGCTTCTCAGCAATACTTACATTATGTACTTCATGAATTCATTAGCAAAAATAAATTTACTGATTAGATATATTAGAGCAATACTCCAAATGAAAATCTCCTCTCTCATTAAGCTGTCATTTTACTCTATTTTATTTTACTGTGACTAACTAA
The DNA here is from genome assembly GCF_025094135.1 of Mucor mucedo. Lineage (NCBI taxonomy): Eukaryota > Fungi > Mucoromycota > Mucoromycetes > Mucorales > Mucoraceae > Mucor > Mucor mucedo. The sequence goes on along the minus strand of NW_026252338.1, from coordinate 13,927 downwards.
TCCTAAGTTGGTTTTTGCCAACGGCAGACCTTTCAAATATACTATGTTCTACACCATTTCCATCTCTCTAAAGTATAAGATAAAAAATACTCAAGTAATGAATCTACTAAAAGTACTGTTTCAACTAAAGATTAGTGATCTGTCACCCTATATTTGAGCAATGCCTCTTTTAATAGCATATGTTTATGGCTTAAAAGCTTAAGGGGAAAACATGATAAGCATTACGTCTAGCTCTTAAAATACAACAAAATTGTTTACGGATATGTTCTAATTGAGGTGAATGGTGTCAAAAGATGGGTAAGAAATTTTTTTTTCCTAAAGCAGATCATTTTATCTACACTATTGTTGTAATATATTTTGAAATGAAGAAGAAGATCGGTTGAATAGGGAGAGAAGCTAATACAAGTGAAGATAAATGTTGTTAGATTAGGATGTTCAAATTACTTTTTGGATCAACACAACAAATTATTTCAGTCATCTGTTAACTATTATAAAATTATACCTTAATTGTTTTTGTGGTAAATGGTTATATATCCATAGTACATGGTAACACCTTGAAGATATACACAAAAAAAGCTTCTATTTCTCTAAATGGTGACAAAAAAAAAAGAAAGATCTTGGCTGGTTGTTTACAAATCGAGTAATTGTTATCAAAACTTTGTCGCTTATCGCATGACGCAAATCTTTTTATTTTTCAGTGTGATGCTCTTTATATGTTTAAAACCGCGGTGTTATTGAATTGCGGATTTTTATAACTTTTCAAGTTTAATTCTTGCTGATGCTGTATTATCTTATCAAATGTTTTACACACAAATTTTTTAATCTTATGCATACAATGTTACACTGACATCAAAATAGGCAGGATAGTAAAGATAGTAAAGATATGAATTGTATTAAACATTAACGTTTTTCATTGCTGTAACTATCAAATATTTATCAAACGAATAGAAAATGCGATCTTGATAACCCATATAGCTTTTACAGAGATTAGATGAACGAATGAGGTAGATTTACTGTAAATAAAACAGTTACGGTTTTTATCACATGATGGTATAAAAAGTATCTGAAAGGTGTGTGGGTAATATACACAAGAAATCTTATCAATAGGACAATTAAACAGACCCTTCTATAATTCCTATTTATCACTCATTAAATTCACCCAGTGTGCCGGTTCTGATTTTGTTTATGAACGCTTATCTTTCTACAACAAAAAGTAATGTGTAACTGATAGAATTGGTTTTGCCGTTCTGGGAAGGGACAAGACATTGCCTATCCAACTTTAGATAACAATATCACTGGACCATCAATTGGTGCCATCAGTAGATCAAGGATACAAACTAAATCAGATTGGCCAAGTAGATGGGAATTGCAAACATAATGTAGGTATATCTTCTGAAATGCATATCTATATAAATAAGTTGTGATTTTTTGCTAATTTTTTTTTTCTTCACACATTTAATATATAGACACTTCTTACTTTGTTTTCTCCCCCCATACATTAAAGAAATTTCAGAAATGGCTATTTTATCAGAAGGTAATGTATAATACCCTAATTTTTTTTTATTGTGCATACATTTAACAACTTTAACACTATGCAATTAGGTTATGGCTATGGTGTCGTATTAGGGTATATTACTATATTAATACATATTAATTACATGTACAGAAATGTTTAATGCGTTTATCATTTTTAGATTTGGTGCCCTATTTGCATTAATTATGACAACCATCACTTTTCTTTGCAAGCGATACCTACACGAAGTTCAAACTTCAGAAATGTACATGACAGCACAGCGTACTGTGAAAACAGGTTTAGTGGCCAGTGCCATTGTTTCGAGTTGGACATGGGCAGCAACGCTTCTTACTAGTACAGAAGTCGCGTACAAATATGGTGTATCCGTAAGTCAATATACATTAGCTTCCTTGTTTTTATTTTAAAAATCAAAATCAAACTAATTTCGACATCTTATATAGGGTCCTATCTGGTATGCTTCGGGCGCAGTAGTCCAAGTTTTGCTTTTTGCTGTATTAGCCATCGAACTGAAAAGACGTGCTCCTAATGCCCATACATTTTTGGAAGTTGTTTTGGCTCGTTATGGTAAAGGTGCTCATGGTGTTTACCTTTTTTTTGCCACCATTACCAATATTGCAAGTACAAAAAAAAAGTATGCATGCACTGCACATACTAACGTACCTTGTACTTTCTTATAGCTCATTACAGCCATGCTGCTTTTAGGTGGTAGTGCAGTTGTAAATTATTTAACTGGTATGCACACTATTGCTGCTTGTTTCTTACTCCCTGTAGGTGTAGTTGTTTACACTTTGTTTGGTGGTATTAAAGCTACCTTCATGTCAGATTATGCGTAAGTTCGATAAATCTTTATTTTTTTATTGCTATTATTATTCAACCACATCTAATCATACGTTATAGTCATACTGTAGTAATTTTTATTATTATCATTTCATTTGTATTCACTGTCTACGGTACATCACCAAAAATTGGATCCATCGGCACCATGTACGATTTACTAGTCGCTGCATCAGAAAGAACTCCTATTGTTGATAACGAGAAGGGATCTTTAGTTACCATGTCGTCTATTCAAGCCCTTTTATTTGGGTAAACTATGTTTGTCAAATATATATATATATATTTATATATTTACGGTTTGTTTTTGTCATTATAGCATAATTAACATTTGCGGTAATTTTGGTACCGTTTTTCTGGATAACGTAAGTTGATCATATTTGTATAAAAACAGCTGTACTGATACGTGGTCCCTTTATTTTAATTAGGCTTATTGGCAACGTGCTATTGCCGCTCATCCTCAATATGCTGTCAAAGCATATTTGATTGGCGGTCTTTCTTGGTTTGCTATCCCATTTACTCTGGCTACAACAATGGGTCTTGCTGGTAGAGCTCTTGATATTCAGCTTACCCCTTTTGCCATCAGTCAAGGTTTGGTGTTACCAGATGTTGCTATTGCCCTTCTAGGAAAAGCTGGTGGATTTGCATGTCTTATTCTAGTTTTTATGGCTGTTACCAGTGCTGCATCTGCAGAATTAATTGCTGTCTCATCTGTCATGACCTACGATGTGTATCGTACATATATTCGACCCAATGCTAAGGGTAAAGAAGTTGTTCGTTTCTCTCACATCTGTGTTGTCACATTTGGTATTCTTATGGGTGTTCTCGCTGTATTGCTAAATTTGACAGGTATAAGTCTTGGCTATCTGTACACGCTAATGGGTGTTCTTATTTCGTCTGCAGTTGTACCTCTTACAATGACCTTGTTATGGAGCAAGCAATCAAAAGCTGCAGCTATTGCATCTCCAATTATTGGTTTTATTGCGGCAGTTGGTACATGGTTAGGTGTCACTTCGAATATGTATGGTGAAATCACTGTTAACACTACCTCACAAAATTACCCCATGATGGCTGGTAACATTGTTGCACTTGTTTCACCTATTTTTATCACTGTTGCAATTAGTTTAATTAAACCTGATCATTTTAACTTTGACGCTACTCGTGATATCCAACAGGTGGATGATTCCAACCAAGAACAAATTGCTGGCGACTTTGATGAAAGAAACCCCAAGCCTGCTGTAGCTGTTGCTGTTGCTGCTGAAGCTGTTACTAATTCCGAAGAAGAAATGGAAGCCATGGCCAAGTCATCTCGATTTGCTAAAGTCTCCAGTATTGTACTTTCCTTGGTCTTGTTTCTTTTGTGGCCTTTACCAATGTTCCTCTCTAAATATGTATTTTCAAAGTCCTTCTTTACAGGATGGGTTGTAGTGTCTATTATCTGGGTTTTTGCCAGTACAATAGCAGTCGGCATTTATCCAATCTATGAATCTCGTCAGACTATTGCAAGTGTCTTTGCTGAAATTTGGAGAGATATTACTGGAAAACGGGTCCCTAACTTACCTACAACAAATGAGAGCGCAATGATCTCTGAAGAGAACATTATTGTATATAACGCAGAGAAAAAAGACTTGAGTCATTAAATAAATTATCATCCCACACTTTAATACACTTATACACTATTGCTCAATAATAATAATAAAAAAATCTGATTTGGCTCAATTAATTAGCTGTTACATAAAGAATATATGCTCAAGCACATGCCATAGTCTTCCTATTACTGCCGCCTTGTTTGTTTTTTCTTCTTCTTCTTCTCTCCACGTCATAGCTTATATACATCACGATGCATAAATTAAGTTTTATTCGCTCTCTATTAGTTTTTAAAACTGACTTTGCCAAATAGCACAAAAAACTAAAAAAGAGTGTGTTACGGTATTGTATTGATTTGGACAAGTGACACGATACACACAAAAAGTACGTCACGAAAAAAAGTCAGAAAATTTTCTGAGAAAGAGTGCAAGATCACCCCCTCGTTCCAGTAGTGGGAAAGAGCCAAAGAAAAAAAAATATATTTGTTTCTTTTCCCTACTTTCTTTCTTCTGTTTTATTTTTTTTAAAAGAAAATATATTTAACATCTCAATAAACTTAAGACATTTGTTCTTTTTTACCAGCTATAAATAAAGGAAAGCATGTCTTCACTCGAGATGAATGAAGAAACAAGTGTAAGAGATAGTTTTTTATGCTAAATACATCTTTGACAGGACAAAACTAATAAATAACCCTATTTATTTTTTTAACTTTATAGACTACTATTGTGCCTGAACAAGGTAAAGAGGGAGATTTTTTTTTTAAACATATTGTTTTCTGATTGGGTATGTTCTACACATTATTTTAGTTGCAGGAACTGTTATTGGCGTTACGGATGAAACTAAGGTATAAAACGAATAAACACCTAGTTTATTTCTTGTTTGTTTAATAAGTAATACAAAAAAATAGCCAAGCACACCAATCAGAACACTAGCTTTAATCAAACCAGATGCTATGCAAGCAAACAACAAAGAAGCCATCATCAAAAAAATCAAGGAGAATGAATTCATTATTATCCAGGAACGTGAAATACACCTAACAAAAGAACAGGCAAGTTTATTTTATCGGGAACATGAAGGAAAACCATTTTACAAGGATCTTACGGACTGGATGAGCAGGTAAAGTGATGCAAAAAACTTGTGCTACGTTTTACAGAGAAAAAAAAATGACTTAAATATTATCTTCTTTTTTATTTTATTTAGTGCGCCTATTTATGCTTTGGTTTTGGAAAAACAAGATGCAATCCAAGCATGGAGAACACTTATGGGACCTACAGATTCGAATAAAGCAAGAGATATTGAACCCAATAGGTAAAAGTTTTAAAAAATATAATGTAAGATCTTTTGTACTCATTTTTCTTGCTTTCAATGTAGTATCCGTGCTATTTTTGGTACGGATGGATCTCATAATGCTACCCACGGAAGTGATTGTTTGACAAGTGCAGAAAGAGAAATCAACCTCATTTTTTCTCAACAAAATGATCTAGTTCACGTGACTCAAGTGAAAGCTTTAAATGAACAAGTCGAATCAAATGATACCTGTAAGCCCGATGCCACTCCCAATACGGCCGATTTTGTAACTTCTCAAGATAATGTCAACGATTTAATAAATGACGATACTGCCGCTATTTTATCCGAAATTGCCACTATTGACACATCTCCTGCCGAATCTCTCTTTACCGATATCAACATACCTGCTACAATTACTGAAGACATTGCCGTGACCAACGAGCCCGATGTGCAAGAACCTGCCACAGTGAAGGAAACTGTCAGTACCACAGATTTTGAGATTACTGATGCAGCCAAGGAGGTATGCGTTAGTAAGGATGACCATACTGATGATGTCGAGATAAAGGCCGATAAAGAAGATTCGATTGCCAAGACCAATCCTGTTGCAGTAGAGAACCTTATAGTCGGCGAAGAGCCTCTCGTCATAGAAGAGCCTGTTATTGCAAAACAGTCTAAAGTTGATGATGAGCCTGCAGTTATTGTAAAGGATGTGTTGGTAGAAAATCCAGCTACCAAAGAAGAGCCCTTTGTTAAAGAAGAAGCCGTTGTACAGAAGGAGTCTTTGACAAATGAAGAGACAACTATTGATGCAGCCCCCATTGTCAAGGAAATGTCTGATGTTGAGGTACCTCTTACTGCTGAGGTAGCGCCTATTGTTGAGCTAACACCTAGTGCTGATGTATCACCTACTGTTGTGGAATTATCTATCGTCGAGGAAGCGCCGATTGTTACAGAAACACCTAATGTTGAATCGATTTCTATTGTTGAAGAAACACCTGTTGCTGAAACAGCACCTACTGTCGTAGCATTGTCTATTGTTGAGGAAGCATCTATTGTTGACGAATCGCTTGTTAATGAGGAAACACACATCAATAAAGAATCTACCGAAAAGAAAGAAACTGCAAATGACGATGAGTCTTATACCAAGGAAGAACCCATTGTTGAGGGAAAAGACGATCCTATAGTTAAAGAAGAGTCTACAGTCAATGAGGAGTCTACTCCCAACAAAGAGTCTACTATTAAAGAGGAGCTTGCTCCCAAAGAAGAGCCTATTACCAAGGAAGATTCTATTGCGAAGTCGGAAGTTGCTATCGAGGAAACACCCAATATTATTGAAGAACCTACCACAAAGGAAGAACCTGCCACAAAGGAAGAACCTGCCACAAAGGAAGAACCTGCCACAAAGGAAGAACCTGCCACAAAGGAAGAAATTTCTACTACATCAGATGCTACCGAGGAGAAGATTACCGATAAAGGAGAATCTACCACCAAAGAAGAACCTGTTATTAAGGAAGAGGATATTAAAAAGGAGGAGCCCATTATTATTAATGATTCTACTCGTCCTGAAAAACCAAACACACCAGATGAAACCACAGAGGAGGAGCCCACTGAGAAGGACATTGTTGAGGAGAAGTCTCTTACAAAGGATACATCAGCTGTCGATAAATCTACTTTAGTTACAGAAGCTTCTGTTGTCAAAGAGCCTACGCCCAAGACTGAACACAAAGAGCAGATTGCTGTAGAGGAAAAACCAAAAGAGGAAACTGTAGTCAAGAAAGAGCAAACTTTGAAAGAAAAACCCAAAGACATTGCCTCGATCGTGAAACCTAATCGATTTGCTCCAACCAAGTCCGCTTTTGCCGAAAATCCATTTGTGAAAGGAAATTTTGGTCAAGATGTCAAGAAGGAAAAGCCAGTAAGAAGTATTGGAAACCTACTTGCTAATTTTGAAAATAAAGACAAAAAAGTCGAGACCGCCGTCAAGGTAACACAGCCAACTGTCATTGTCAAGGAGCCCGTTCCTGCTGCAGTTGCCCAAGAGCCCGTTCCTGTTGTCATTACTCAAGAACCCATTTCTGCTGCGGTGGTTGCCCAGGAGCCTGTTTCTGACATCATCGTTCAAGAACCCGTCGTAGAGACGGTGGAACCCGTCCCAACTAAAGTTGTTCAAGAACAAGAACCCGTCTTAGAGACAGTGGAACCCATCCCAACTAAAGTTGTTCAAGAACAAGAACCCGTCTCGGATGTAGTAGTAGAAGAAACCATCGAACCTGTTCTTGTTCCACCTGCCCAGATTACAACCGGAGATGCTGATAATGAACCCATAGCCGAAGAACCTGTTATCGGAGCAGAGAATGACGTCCTTGTTGAACAAACAATCAATAAACAGGTATTGGAACCCGAGTCCGAGCCAGTTGTTATTGACAAACTGTCAGTGACATCATCAACAGCCTCTTTAGACAAAGAAATTGTAAGTTTATAAACCGGAAATAAATAAATAAAATAGGGAGGGTAATGTTATTTATTTGTATATTGGTCATTTAGATATCCCACGAAGGCTCTTCAAATGCCACTATGAAGACGACCCAATCCAACACAGCATCCTCAGAAGGCTATGAAGATCAATCGACCACATCCAGCGGAACCAGTGTCGATGAGAAAATTAAGGAGACAGCTAACGTCAAAAAAAGTCCTGCAAATAAGGTTTCTTCTGTCAATAATAAAAAGGAGCTTAAACCTAGAACCCCTATTAACAAACAACACACAACTTTACGTAAGACAAGTACACCCCATGACAATGCCGATAAGAAAAAGGAACCTGTTTTAAAGAAGCCAGGACTTAAGAAGCCCACGCTTATTAAAAAGACCGCTACCGATAATAAAGAAGCCACACCAGCCGTGACCAAACATGCTAGAGTGCCAAGAGTTGCTTTACTTACTAAAAAGGTCGCACCTCCTCCCCCCGCATCAACAACAGCAGCAGGAACGGAAGAAAAACCAAAGAAGGCAGGCTCAACGCGATCATTAGTCTCTAGATTGACAGCCCCTACTGCAGCAAGTGCACGACGCAAGGAACCCGCAGCTCCTACTTCCACAGTCGCTTCCACACGTAAATCTGCTCCAGTTCATAAAGCTGTTGTATCTCCACCTACTTCTACACCCGTAAAGAAGGCATCTAGTGCTCGTGTATCTGCTGTACCAGCAACAAAGACCACCAAGACTACTCCTGCAACTAAAACAACACCACCTGTAACAAAACCAGTACGTCGTATTACTCCTCCATCTTCTACAGCAACTGCATCTAAAAAGGTAATTATTAGGTTATACATAATTTTTTTTTACCCCCTCCCTAACTTTAATTAGGTTGCTGAGGCTACACCCGGAGTGAAACAACGAACTAGTGTCAATAAAACAGGGGCACGTTCACCCCCTTCTTCTTCCGGACTTCCTAAAACCTCTCCAAAAAAAGAAGCAGTGAATACCAAGGTATCTGCTACACCACGCAAGAAGCTTGTGAAGAAATCAACCCCATCTACCACTGCCGCAGATCATAAAGAGCCCAAAAAGATAGTTCGAGCGGGTGCACACAAAGAAGTCGCTGATCAAAGCGAGGTTGTTGATCACAAGGATACCATTGCACAAGAGCACAAAGATGCGGAACACAAAGAGGACGAGCATCAAGAAGAGGCACATGTAGAGCACATTGATGAACACACGGAAGACTCCGATGCTAATGAGGAAGAGCATGCTGAAGAGACTATTGTCGAGGAAGAACCCATTGTCGAAGAGGCTATTGCTGCTGAAGCTGCAGTTATCGAAGAGCCTGTTCCAGAGGCATCCGTTATCGAAGAAGAACCCGTTGTCAAGGAAGAGCCTGTTATCAAAGAGGAGCCTGTCGTCAATGAGGAACCAGTGGTTGCTGTTGAGGAGACTGTCAAGACAGCAAATGAAATAGCACCCACTGAAGAAGAGGTTATTTCAGTAGTTGTTTCAGACACTGTAGAGGATGAGCAAAAAGAACCCAGTCACCATGATGCCGAAGTTGCAGCTATTACTCAGCCTATTGCCAAACCTCAGATGGCATCACTTCGTAGTCGATTTGAGAACCTTAACAACAACAATAACACCATCCATAATCAATTACACCCTACTAATTCCAAAGAACTCCGTTCTAAATCACCAAATCGTATTGCTGACATGATTAATCGTTTTACCAGCAATTAAATCTAAGCTTGTCCGGAGTATTAATGCCATTATTATTAAAAAAACTTTTTTTTTCTCTCTCAGTCTTTAAAGCATTTTTTTTTACAGTTATTATTAATCAAGGGGGGCAATGAACACAAAAAGGTTATTTTCCCAACTATGTTCTTTGTCTAGAACAAGAGTTATTTATAATAATCATGCTATAAAGAGAAATATTCCAAACCAGCGCTTATTCAACAGCAGTTCTACATGGCGCTTCGATAAGAAATGTTGGCAATGTCAATCTACTAACCGACCTTCAGCATTATTTTGCGAGAACAAAGTGTGTAGTGTCATTCAACCCATTCCACCCCAATTGAACTTTTTCCATTTACTTCAAGCCGGCAAAGGCGATAACAAGTAAGTTCTTGTTATATGTCATCAATCTTTATTTGCTTATTCATCGGTTTTGTATAGAGATAAGCCAACATTTAATATCGACTTGAAAGCATTGAAACGACAATTTTTGCTACTTCAACAAAAGGCACATCCTGATAGTTTTTCACAGGCACCCAAGGTTTGTTGTTTAAGGGGGTTATTTGTAAATAGTAAATTAATTTTTTTTTTTAGCGTCAACTTGATTATGCACAATTACAATCATCTGTTATTAACAAGGCTTATAACACACTGAAAAATCCATTAAGCCGTGCGCAGTATATACTTGAACAGAATGGACACCAAGTGAATGAAGGTGACTCATTAAGCGATCCAGAACTGTTAATGGAAGTAATGGAATTTAGAGAGGAGCTTGAAGAGATTACAACAGAAAAAGATTTAGTCCCATTAAAACAAAGAAACGATGGTAAGTTTATTTATAAATACAAGCTACTTGCTATACTGACTTTGTTTTTTTTTTCTCTCTCAGAAAAATTTCAAGAAGTGGTGGATAAATTGACAGATGCTTTTGATAAAGAAGACTATAAATTAGCTAAAGACTTGGCTATAGAACTCCAGTATTTGACTAGTATCAAAAACGCAATTCATGAATGGCATCAATAACTTATTTTGCGCGTGCGTCTTTGTTGTTGTTGATAAACTATCCATAAAGAATAAAAAAAAATCATTGTTATTTTTGAACAATGCATTTCGTGCCAACGCATAACTCACATAAAGAAAATAATAATCCATCTGTGAAACAAAACTGAGTTGAAATGTTTTGTTGGTTATTTCTTTCTCCCCTTTTATTTGTGGCTCTTCTCTTTTTTTTTTTCTTCTTCTCTCTCTCTCTTTCTCTCTCTCTTCTCTCTTACTTTTTTTTTATTTTATTTTATTTTTGGACATGTCCACACCAGCATTGAACCGAAGAAATCCTTCGGTAACGATGCTTACCATCGATTCACCTCCACCACCGCCACCACCTTTAAGACCAGTTAATACAACTACACCCACTACGGCAGCCAGCTCCGGTTCCTTATATCATATTTGTCGTTCAGTGCTAGATAAATTATCAACAGTTGAAGGAATGGCAAATTATTTGGATTGCGATACGACCGATCCATTGACTAAATTGACGCTCATTTGTCGTCAAGGATTTCCGTTATGTACACTCTATAACGCCTTGAATCCTGTCACTTTACTAAATGTAGAAAGTGATCCGAATCTGAATGCAATAAATTCTTGCAAAGCATACGTTTACCATTTTATTGTTGCTTGCCGAAAAGATTTATTATTTCCAGAAGAAGACATGTTTACTATTTCCGACCTTTATCAAAATGACACCAATGGATTTGTAAAGGTATAAAAATAGTTTTTTTTTTTTTTTTATTATTATTTATTTATTATTTACACCCACTCCCCTTAGGTTGTTAATACCATTAATAAATTATTGCAATTATTGGAAAATCGCGGAATCATTACCGTCCGATCCACCAATAGAAATTCAGATCCAAATGCTCCCAAAAATACGCGCGATAAAGTTGTTTTAGAGTTGTTGGAAACAGAGCGAAAATATGTTCAGGACATGGAAACCCTTCAAGTAATAATAAAAAAAAAAAGACAATGAATATAAGACAAAAACGCGTTTATTAATTAATTTTTTTTTTCCAAACAGAATTACATGCGTGAATTGCAGATACAAAAAGTAGTTTCCCCTGATACTATTCATTATTTATTTGGAAATTTAAATGCTCTTGTTGATTTCCAACGTCGATTTTTGATTCAACTTGAAGAGATTGCCGAAAAATCTCCTCAAGAACAAAGAATCGGCTTATTATTCCTTCAAATGGAAGAATCCTTCTCTGTTTATGAACCTTATTGCGCAAACTATTTCCCTGCTCAAGATCTTGTCGTTCAAGAGACTCCTCGACTACAAAAATTGGGCCACATCTTGGACCCAAGCTATCAATTACCTTCGCTCTTAATTAAACCAGTTCAACGTATTTGCAAATACCCCCTCTTGTTGAAAGAGATCTTGAAGAGTACAGATAAAGATTGGCAATATTACGGAGAAGCACAAGACAGTGTCGATGCCATTAAGAGAGTCACCGAAAAAGTTAACGAGACCCAACGTCAGCACGAAAATGTTCAAGCAGTGCAAGACTTGAAGAAACGATTGGATGAAACCAAAGAAGCAACCATCGACGCTTATGGCAGTTTGCTCTTACAAGATAAATTATTTGTAAACACAAATGCTATGGATGAACGTGAATTGCATGTCTTCTTTTTCGAACAAGCTCTCTTATTCTGTAAAGAATCAAAAGGCAGTAACTTATTGCAGAAGAGTAACACTTTATCCATCAACAAAAAAAAACGTCGTGGTAGCCTCGTTCCCAAATTCTTTTCTCAGATATCCAAAATGACAGACTTGACCACCCGCTGTCGAAATGGTACTTGGTGTCTTACCATTGATCTGAAAGACGATACAATGACCGAAGTCTGTATGAAGTTCAGAAATGAAGAGCAAATGAAAATGTGGTTAAATACCTTAACCAAGTCCATCCACAAGGCAACTGATTCTGAAATTATGCAATTGTCGACTCCGTTCAATGAATTACTTGATGATGAAGACGATGATGAATTTTATGACGACGAAGAGGACGACGAATTCGCCCCAACTCTCGTATCAAACAGATCCCGTAGTAGTTCCTTCAATAATCATCATCAGCAACCCATGATTCGAAGTATCCAACAAGATATCAAGTACAATAATGGTCGACCTCATCATAATGTACCTGGTATGAATCTTTCTCCTTTGCCTCGTTCAAACTCAAGTTTAACAACTAGTAATCTCTCTACTTCTCCACCATCAGCGATGAATTATTCTTATTATCCTGCATCTCCACCCCCCTCCCACCCATCCTCTCCAACTAGTTCATCTCGTATTTCAAGTACCAGTACCAGTTCAACTACTTGGCACTCTAACAGCAATACATTGATCGATGTAGCGTCAAGTTTCATGACAAACGAATGCTCTGATGATTACAACCAACATTACGTTCATTCATTACTATCTTCTACTGGTCGTTCTCAATCGCAGAATGTTGCTATGGAAACAAGTCGTACGCGCACTGCTTTGTCCGTAAATCAAAACAGATCCAGATCTCAAAGTAGTCCAAATATCATGAAGAACAATGTTCCCATTGTGATGACACCATCAGAATCGTTGCCTCAAGTTCCCAACCGAAATCATAAGCCCACCCCGCTTGATTTATCGCGACAAGAATCCAAGCATTATGTCCGTAATGTTGCATCGACTCCACGTTTAACAGATATTGCTTTAACACATGGAGCACCACCTTCACCCGGAACCATCAAAATCAAGCTTAATTACAATGATGGCATCTACGTTATTGTTACCAACAACGAAGTTACCTTTTTCGAATTGATGGAGAAGGTTGATAAGAAGATACGTCTTGTTGGTAATTTGAAACAGAACGACTTGTTACGATTGAAATATCAAGACGAAGACTGCGATTTTATCACCATCAGTTCGAACGACGATGTCCAGATGGCCTTCGAAAGTCGTGGAGATAATAACACTGTCAATTTATTTGTCAACTTGTAATCTCAATCATTTATTATGCTTATATATCTCCATGCCCCCTCATACCTTTTGTATTCCCAAATTCACACACAGCCCTACCCTTTCTTTTATATATATATATATGTGAAAATCCCCTCTTTTTGTATAACTTTCCTTTTCACCACCCCTCACAACACATAATTCTTTTTGTATATAACTTCGCTCGTTTTTTGTTTTAATATCCCCCACTCATTTCTTTTAAAAATATCCTCATAAATCACACACACACACACATACACACACATATACACACACCTACAAATAATAAAAAATTTGTGTTTTTAGACGAACAACCAAAAATTAAAAAAAGACTGCCGATTATATTTTATTTCGAAATCAGAATTCTGTCAAAATGTTACCCCATGTGACAATAGAAACTTTGGAAAGGAATAATTTTACACCGAAGGTCTATTCCGTGTTAACCA